>NW_027332184.1:300000-437741 GCF_040802235.1 Manis javanica | reverse complement strand
GTGTTGTTCTGTGATTTGTGTTTGTGCTGTGTGTGTCCTACTCTGTGTGTTCTGTGGTCTGTGTGTTTTGCAAGTTGAGTGAGATATTGCGTGTTATGACCGATATCTTGTGTATATGTTGCGTGTTTGGCATTGTGCATTCTGCGAGGCTCTGTGTGCTGTATGTTTTATGTGTGTTTGGAGTGATGTGTGCACTGTGTGAAATGTGTGTTGCATAAATTCGGTGTTCTTTCTGTGGTGGTTTGTGTGTGTTTTGCATGGGGGTTGCTATGTGTGTGGTTGTGTTTGACAGGTTGTGTGCGTGGTTGGCTCCTTGAGCAATGAGTGTACTTTGTGATGCGTGTACTGTGTATGGTCAAGCTTGGTCAGTGGGCCTCACTGTGGGTGTTGTGTTCACTCTGAGAACCGTGGTTCACGTGTATAGCGTGCAGTTATGTTCTCGGTGTGATGTGCTGTGCGTTGAGGGACTTCTGCATTCAAGTGCACAGAAGGTAGCCTCTCATGCTTGTCCGTTTTCGCCACAGGTTTGTAATCCTCCAGGAGGGCGTTGTTTCCTGAGGGTGCAAAGAGCCACGTCATCCCTTTAATAGCAAGGCCCTGACGATGCCTTTGTAGTAATCTGTCAGAAACTGCTGCGGGAGAGCCTTGTGCCAAACTCTGCTGGGGAAACAATCCACCGTGCACTGAGGAGACCCTCCCTGAGAGAATACTAGGCTGCTTTCGCCTTGCATGCAACTGGCTCCTACGTGATAAGGAAAACAGTAAACATTGCAGTAGAAGGCGGTCTTCTCTGTACGCCCTCTGTCTCAGAGACCTAAGTGAGCCGCGAATAGGCCTTCGCACTAGCCACACAGGAAGCTGCAGAACAAGATGCTTTGAAATGACAGCAGTGGAGGCAAGCCAGCTATGGATTCAGCTTATGTGAGTGAAAGAAACCAGTGCGGGATGGCCCATCCAAGGAATCATTGAAGCCGTGGCGGTGGAAGTTGAAACTGAGCTTGCAATGTGCTTTCCGTGTCTGTCGTGTGCGCGTGCACTCTAAGCGCCTGAGTGACGTCTGCTGCGCAGAGCTCTGTGTGTGCCGAGCGGCGTGCGCTCGCTTGGGTGGCCATTCGCGTGAGGCCTTGCTGAGGCAGCCTGGCTGTCAGAAAGTTGCCCGCATACAACGAATTCCGCTTGCAAAGTGCTTCCCGTGTCTGCCCTGTGTGCCTGCACTCTAAGCACCTGAGTGGAGTCTGCTGCGCAGAGCTCTGTGTGTGCCGAGCGGCGTGCGCTCGCTTGGGTGGCCATTCGCGTGAGGCCTTGCTGAGGCAGCCTGGCTGTCAGAAAGTTGCCCGCATACAACGAATTCCGCTTGCAATGTGCTTCCCGTGTCTGCCGTGTGTGCCTGCACTCTAAGCGCCTGAGTGGAGTCTGCTGCGCAGAGCTCTGTGTGTGCTGAGCGGCGTGCGCTCGCTTGGGTGGCCATTCGCGCGAGGCCTTGCTGAGGAAGCCTGGCTGTCAGGAAAACGCCCGCATACAACGAATTTAGCTTGGCAGTGCAAAAAGTCGCTTTCGTCTGCTACTACGTGGCCGCTCCAGAGAGGCCCAGGTTGGTCTGTGTGGTATGTAAGCCGGTTTCCCATGCCACAGTCTGAGCTTTGAAAACTAAGTGCCCATTGGCTTCAGTCCCCAACCATCATGTCAGCGAGAGGTGTGTGCAAGCTTCTGCAAAGCCTGGTGGCGGATGGGCCCTAAGCGTCAGGGCCGTTGTCCTGCAGAGAAGGATCTGAGGCTGTCTCAGTTCAAGGGATTTCCTGCTCAGCCATATCCAGACTGGCAGCTAAACACTGCTGTGTCAAGGCGAGCTTCTTATACACACTTCTACTCCCAGACACAGGGATACTGTGAAGAGGTCTTCCGCCCAGCCTCAGGGGAAGAGGCGGGGCAAGTTGCTTTCTGTACAGCATTCATTGGAAGCAGGACGTTTGGAGGTTCTGTTCCACAGGCGAAAAGCAGGCAGCACTAGGAGAATCTGTCAAGGAAGCTCCTCTTTATGGCTAGCGAGGCTTAATTCAAACGTGCAATGGAAAATTGTTCTGGGGTAACTGAGCTCTAACTTCACGCTCTAACACTTGCAGCTACTTTCTCCTAACTCATACAGAGTGGAATCGCCAAATACAGAGTAGAATTCTGTTGCGGTACGCTGTGTTCTTGTGTGCTTGGCGATGTATTGCCGACGGCCTGCGGGACCTGCTTGTCTTCTGTGTTGTGTGTTGTCCGTGCTGTGTGTATCTTGTATGTAGTATGTGCGGTATGTGTTCCTCACTGCTTGCTGAGTGCACAGTTCTGTGTATTTTTCACTGTGCTGTGTGTTATGTGAGATGTTGGTATTTGTGAGTGGTGTGTGTTGAGTGGTTCTTCGTGCATTGTACATTTCGCCTTTTTTGATGAGTTCTCTGTTGGCGGTTGCATATGTTGTGCGTTTGGTGTGTGGCTTCCCGTCTAATGTGTAGTGTGAAATGTGTGTCTGGTCTTTCTGTTGTCTGCTGTGTTGTGTACTGTGTTCTGGGTTGTGCGAGTGCTGTCTTTCGGCTTTCCGTGTGTTGCATACTGGGTCGATGTTGGGTGGGCTGTGTAATTTGAGCACTGTGTGCAAAGTTGAGTTTGCCTTGTGTCGGACGTGTTGTGTGCATGTGCATGTTGTGTGTGTGTGTTTGTGCGTTTTCGTTCGTGCTGTCTGCGTGTGGGTCTGCGTGTGCGCAGTATTGTATGCTTGTGGTTGTGCGTGTTGTGTGTAGTGCGTTCTATGTGTGTTGCATGTGTTTTCGTCAGTTGCGTGTGTGCACTTGTAGGTGCTGTGTCAGTTTTGTGTGTGTGAGATTGTGATTTGTGTGCTGTTGTGTTAGAGAGGCTGTGTGTGTGTGTTTGGCTGTTTGAGTTATGCACATGATGTGAGATGTGTTGACTGTGTGTGGTTGTGCTTGTTTTGTACGTCTCTTGTGCGCAGTCTGCGGTCTGTGCAGTGTTTATCGCGCGTATTGTGAGCAGTAGCTATGTGCCTGCCTTTCAAGGGTGTGGTGTGTTTATGGTGTCTGTTGTGTGGCGTGTTTCTGTGTTGTGTGTGTGTGCACTGCGTTGTGCTCCTGTGTGAGGATGTATGTGTGGTGTGTCTGTGCGTGATTGTGTGTGTAGTGCGTAGTGTGTGAAATGGGTGCTACTTGTCTTCTTGGTTGGTTATATGTGTTTTGCCCATGGATTTGGGAGTGTCGTGTGTGTTAGGAGTTGTGGTACTTTCTGTGTGTGTCGTGTGCTGTGTTGTTCTGTGATTTGTGTTTGTGCTGTGTGTGTCCTACTCTGTGTGTTCTGTGGTCTGTGTGTTTTGCAAGTTGAGTGAGATATTGCGTGTTATGACCGATATCTTGTGTATATGTTGCGTGTTTGGCATTGTGCATTCTGCGAGGCTCTGTGTGCTGTATGTTTTATGTGTGTTTGGAGTGATGTGTGCACTGTGTGAAATGTGTGTTGCATAAATTCGGTGTTCTTTCTGTGGTGGTTTGTGTGTGTTTTGCATGGGGGTTGCTATGTGTGTGGTTGTGTTTGACAGGTTGTGTGCGTGGTTGGCTCCTTGAGCAATGAGTGTACTTTGTGATGCGTGTACTGTGTATGGTCAAGCTTGGTCAGTGGGCCTCACTGTGGGTGTTGTGTTCACTCTGAGAACCGTGGTTCACGTGTATAGCGTGCAGTTATGTTCTCGGTGTGATGTGCTGTGCGTTGAGGGACTTCTGCATTCAAGTGCACAGAAGGTAGCCTCTCATGCTTGTCCGTTTTCGCCACAGGTTTGTAATCCTCCAGGAGGGCGTTGTTTCCTGAGGGTGCAAAGAGCCACGTCATCCCTTTAATAGCAAGGCCCTGACGATGCCTTTGTAGTAATCTGTCAGAAACTGCTGCGGGAGAGCCTTGTGCCAAACTCTGCTGGGGAAACAATCCACCGTGCACTGAGGAGACCCTCCCTGAGAGAATACTAGGCTGCTTTCGCCTTGCATGCAACTGGCTCCTACGTGATAAGGAAAACAGTAAACATTGCAGTAGAAGGCGGTCTTCTCTGTACGCCCTCTGTCTCAGAGACCTAAGTGAGCCGCGAATAGGCCTTCGCACTAGCCACACAGGAAGCTGCAGAACAAGATGCTTTGAAATGACAGCAGTGGAGGCAAGCCAGCTATGGATTCAGCTTATGTGAGTGAAAGAAACCAGTGCGGGATGGCCCATCCAAGGAATCATTGAAGCCGTGGCGGTGGAAGTTGAAACTGAGCTTGCAATGTGCTTTCCGTGTCTGTCGTGTGCGCGTGCACTCTAAGCGCCTGAGTGACGTCTGCTGCGCAGAGCTCTGTGTGTGCCGAGCGGCGTGCGCTCGCTTGGGTGGCCATTCGCGTGAGGCCTTGCTGAGGCAGCCTGGCTGTCAGAAAGTTGCCCGCATACAACGAATTCCGCTTGCAAAGTGCTTCCCGTGTCTGCCCTGTGTGCCTGCACTCTAAGCACCTGAGTGGAGTCTGCTGCGCAGAGCTCTGTGTGTGCCGAGCGGCGTGCGCTCGCTTGGGTGGCCATTCGCGTGAGGCCTTGCTGAGGCAGCCTGGCTGTCAGAAAGTTGCCCGCATACAACGAATTCCGCTTGCAATGTGCTTCCCGTGTCTGCCGTGTGTGCCTGCACTCTAAGCGCCTGAGTGGAGTCTGCTGCGCAGAGCTCTGTGTGTGCTGAGCGGCGTGCGCTCGCTTGGGTGGCCATTCGCGCGAGGCCTTGCTGAGGAAGCCTGGCTGTCAGGAAAACGCCCGCATACAACGAATTTAGCTTGGCAGTGCAAAAAGTCGCTTTCGTCTGCTACTACGTGGCCGCTCCAGAGAGGCCCAGGTTGGTCTGTGTGGTATGTAAGCCGGTTTCCCATGCCACAGTCTGAGCTTTGAAAACTAAGTGCCCATTGGCTTCAGTCCCCAACCATCATGTCAGCGAGAGGTGTGTGCAAGCTTCTGCAAAGCCTGGTGGCGGATGGGCCCTAAGCGTCAGGGCCGTTGTCCTGCAGAGAAGGATCTGAGGCTGTCTCAGTTCAAGGGATTTCCTGCTCAGCCATATCCAGACTGGCAGCTAAACACTGCTGTGTCAAGGCGAGCTTCTTATACACACTTCTACTCCCAGACACAGGGATACTGTGAAGAGGTCTTCCGCCCAGCCTCAGGGGAAGAGGCGGGGCAAGTTGCTTTCTGTACAGCATTCATTGGAAGCAGGACGTTTGGAGGTTCTGTTCCACAGGCGAAAAGCAGGCAGCACTAGGAGAATCTGTCAAGGAAGCTCCTCTTTATGGCTAGCGAGGCTTAATTCAAACGTGCAATGGAAAATTGTTCTGGGGTAACTGAGCTCTAACTTCACGCTCTAACACTTGCAGCTACTTTCTCCTAACTCATACAGAGTGGAATCGCCAAATACAGAGTAGAATTCTGTTGCGGTACGCTGTGTTCTTGTGTGCTTGGCGATGTATTGCCGACGGCCTGCGGGACCTGCTTGTCTTCTGTGTTGTGTGTTGTCCGTGCTGTGTGTATCTTGTATGTAGTATGTGCGGTATGTGTTCCTCACTGCTTGCTGAGTGCACAGTTCTGTGTATTTTTCACTGTGCTGTGTGTTATGTGAGATGTTGGTATTTGTGAGTGGTGTGTGTTGAGTGGTTCTTCGTGCATTGTACATTTCGCCTTTTTTGATGAGTTCTCTGTTGGCGGTTGCATATGTTGTGCGTTTGGTGTGTGGCTTCCCGTCTAATGTGTAGTGTGAAATGTGTGTCTGGTCTTTCTGTTGTCTGCTGTGTTGTGTACTGTGTTCTGGGTTGTGCGAGTGCTGTCTTTCGGCTTTCCGTGTGTTGCATACTGGGTCGATGTTGGGTGGGCTGTGTAATTTGAGCACTGTGTGCAAAGTTGAGTTTGCCTTGTGTCGGACGTGTTGTGTGCATGTGCATGTTGTGTGTGTGTGTTTGTGCGTTTTCGTTCGTGCTGTCTGCGTGTGGGTCTGCGTGTGCGCAGTATTGTATGCTTGTGGTTGTGCGTGTTGTGTGTAGTGCGTTCTATGTGTGTTGCATGTGTTTTCGTCAGTTGCGTGTGTGCACTTGTAGGTGCTGTGTCAGTTTTGTGTGTGTGAGATTGTGATTTGTGTGCTGTTGTGTTAGAGAGGCTGTGTGTGTGTGTTTGGCTGTTTGAGTTATGCACATGATGTGAGATGTGTTGACTGTGTGTGGTTGTGCTTGTTTTGTACGTCTCTTGTGCGCAGTCTGCGGTCTGTGCAGTGTTTATCGCGCGTATTGTGAGCAGTAGCTATGTGCCTGCCTTTCAAGGGTGTGGTGTGTTTATGGTGTCTGTTGTGTGGCGTGTTTCTGTGTTGTGTGTGTGTGCACTGCGTTGTGCTCCTGTGTGAGGATGTATGTGTGGTGTGTCTCTGCGTGATTCTGTGTGTAGTGCGTAGTGTGTGAAATGGGTGCTACTTGTCTTCTTGGTTGGTTATATGTGTTTTGCCCATGGATTTGGGAGTGTCGTGTGTGTTAGGAGTTGTGGTACTTTCTGTGTGTGTCGTGTGCTGTGTTGTTCTGTGATTTGTGTTTGTGCTGTGTGTGTCCTACTCTGTGTGTTCTGTGGTCTGTGTGTTTTGCAAGTTGAGTGAGATATTGCGTGTTATGACCGATATCTTGTGTATATGTTGCGTGTTTGGCATTGTGCATTCTGCGAGGCTCTGTGTGCTGTATGTTTTATGTGTGTTTGGAGTGATGTGTGCACTGTGTGAAATGTGTGTTGCATAAATTCGGTGTTCTTTCTGTGGTGGTTTGTGTGTGTTTTGCATGGGGGTTGCTATGTGTGTGGTTGTGTTTGACAGGTTGTGTGCGTGGTTGGCTCCTTGAGCAATGAGTGTACTTTGTGATGCGTGTACTGTGTATGGTCAAGCTTGGTCAGTGGGCCTCACTGTGGGTGTTGTGTTCACTCTGAGAACCGTGGTTCACGTGTATAGCGTGCAGTTATGTTCTCGGTGTGATGTGCTGTGCGTTGAGGGACTTCTGCATTCAAGTGCACAGAAGGTAGCCTCTCATGCTTGTCCGTTTTCGCCACAGGTTTGTAATCCTCCAGGAGGGCGTTGTTTCCTGAGGGTGCAAAGAGCCACGTCATCCCTTTAATAGCAAGGCCCTGACGATGCCTTTGTAGTAATCTGTCAGAAACTGCTGCGGGAGAGCCTTGTGCCAAACTCTGCTGGGGAAACAATCCACCGTGCACTGAGGAGACCCTCCCTGAGAGAATACTAGGCTGCTTTCGCCTTGCATGCAACTGGCTCCTACGTGATAAGGAAAACAGTAAACATTGCAGTAGAAGGCGGTCTTCTCTGTACGCCCTCTGTCTCAGAGACCTAAGTGAGCCGCGAATAGGCCTTCGCACTAGCCACACAGGAAGCTGCAGAACAAGATGCTTTGAAATGACAGCAGTGGAGGCAAGCCAGCTATGGATTCAGCTTATGTGAGTGAAAGAAACCAGTGCGGGATGGCCCATCCAAGGAATCATTGAAGCCGTGGCGGTGGAAGTTGAAACTGAGCTTGCAATGTGCTTTCCGTGTCTGTCGTGTGCGCGTGCACTCTAAGCGCCTGAGTGACGTCTGCTGCGCAGAGCTCTGTGTGTGCCGAGCGGCGTGCGCTCGCTTGGGTGGCCATTCGCGTGAGGCCTTGCTGAGGCAGCCTGGCTGTCAGAAAGTTGCCCGCATACAACGAATTCCGCTTGCAAAGTGCTTCCCGTGTCTGCCCTGTGTGCCTGCACTCTAAGCACCTGAGTGGAGTCTGCTGCGCAGATCTCTGTGTGTGCCGAGCGGCGTGCGCTCGCTTGGGTGGCCATTCGCGTGAGGCCTTGCTGAGGCAGCCTGGCTGTCAGAAAGTTGCCCGCATACAACGAATTCCGCTTGCAATGTGCTTCCCGTGTCTGCCGTGTGTGCCTGCACTCTAAGCGCCTGAGTGGAGTCTGCTGCGCAGAGCTCTGTGTGTGCTGAGCGGCGTGCGCTCGCTTGGGTGGCCATTCGCGCGAGGCCTTGCTGAGGAAGCCTGGCTGTCAGGAAAACGCCCGCATACAACGAATTTAGCTTGGCAGTGCAAAAAGTCGCTTTCGTCTGCTACTACGTGGCCGCTCCAGAGAGGCCCAGGTTGGTCTGTGTGGTATGTAAGCCGGTTTCCCATGCCACAGTCTGAGCTTTGAAAACTAAGTGCCCATTGGCTTCAGTCCCCCAACCATCATGTCAGCGAGAGGTGTGTGCAAGCTTCTGCAAAGCCTGGTGGCGGATGGGCCCTAAGCGTCAGGGCCGTTGTCCTGCAGAGAAGGATCTGAGGCTGTCTCAGTTCAAGGGATTTCCTGCTCAGCCATATCCAGACTGGCAGCTAAACACTGCTGTGTCAAGGCGAGCTTCTTATACACACTTCTACTCCCAGACACAGGGATACTGTGAAGAGGTCTTCCGCCCAGCCTCAGGGGAAGAGGCGGGGCAAGTTGCTTTCTGTACAGCATTCATTGGAAGCAGGACGTTTGGAGGTTCTGTTCCACAGGCGAAAAGCAGGCAGCACTAGGAGAATCTGTCAAGGAAGCTCCTCTTTATGGCTAGCGAGGCTTAATTCAAACGTGCAATGGAAAATTGTTCTGGGGTAACTGAGCTCTAACTTCACGCTCTAACACTTGCAGCTACTTTCTCCTAACTCATACAGAGTGGAATCGCCAAATACAGAGTAGAATTCTGTTGCGGTACGCTGTGTTCTTGTGTGCTTGGCGATGTATTGCCGACGGCCTGCGGGACCTGCTTGTCTTCTGTGTTGTGTGTTGTCCGTGCTGTGTGTATCTTGTATGTAGTATGTGCGGTATGTGTTCCTCACTGCTTGCTGAGTGCACAGTTCTGTGTATTTTTCACTGTGCTGTGTGTTATGTGAGATGTTGGTATTTGTGAGTGGTGTGTGTTGAGTGGTTCTTCGTGCATTGTACATTTCGCCTTTTTTGATGAGTTCTCTGTTGGCGGTTGCATATGTTGTGCATTTGGTGTGTGGCTTCCCGTCTAATGTGTAGTGTGAAATGTGTGTCTGGTCTTTCTGTTGTCTGCTGTGTTGTGTACTGTGTTCTGGGTTGTGCGAGTGCTGTCTTTCGGCTTTCCGTGTGTTGCATACTGGGTCGATGTTGGGTGGGCTGTGTAATTTGAGCACTGTGTGCAAAGTTGAGTTTGCCTTGTGTCGGACGTGTTGTGTGCATGTGCATGTTGTGTGTGTGTGTTTGTGCGTTTTCGTTCGTGCTGTCTGCGTGTGGGTCTGCGTGTGCGCAGTATTGTATGCTTGTGGTTGTGCGTGTTGTGTGTAGTGCGTTCTATGTGTGTTGCATGTGTTTTCGTCAGTTGCGTGTGTGCACTTGTAGGTTCTGTGTCAGTTTTGTGTGTGTGAGATTGTGATTTGTGTGCTGTTGTGTTAGAGAGGCTGTGTGTGTGTGTTTGGCTGTTTGAGTTATGCACATGATGTGAGATGTGTTGACTGTGTGTGGTTGTGCTTGTTTTGTACGTCTCTTGTGCGCAGTCTGCGGTCTGTGCAGTGCTTATCGCGCGTATTGTGAGCAGTACCTATGTGCCTGCCTTTCAAACGTGTGGTGTGTTTATGGTGTCTGTTGTGTGGCGGGTTTGTGTGTTGTGAGTGAGTGCACTGCCTTGTTGTCCTGTGTGAGGATGTATGTGTGGTGTGTCTGTGCGTGATTGTGTGTGTAGTGCGTAGTGTGTGAAATGGGTGCTACTTGTCTTCTTGGTTGGTTATATGTGTTTTGCCCATGGATTTGGGAGTGTCGTGTGTGTTAGGAGTTGTGGTACTTTCTGTGTGTGTCGTGTGCTGTGTTGTTCTGTGATTTGTGTTTGTGCTGTGTGTGTCCTACTCTGTGTGTTCTGTGGTCTGTGTGTTTTGCAAGTTGAGTGAGATATTGCGTGTTATGACCGATATCTTGTGTATATGTTGCGTGTTTGGCATTGTGCATTCTGCGAGGCTCTGTGTGCTGTATGTTTTATGTGTGTTTGGAGTGATGTGTGCACTGTGTGAAATGTGTGTTGCATAAATTCGGTGTTCTTTCTGTGGTGGTTTGTGTGTGTTTTGCATGGGGGTTGCTATGTGTGTGGTTGTGTTTGACAGGTTGTGTGCGTGGTTGGCTCCTTGAGCAATGAGTGTACTTTGTGATGCGTGTACTGTGTATGGTCAAGCTTGGTCAGTGGGCCTCACTGTGGGTGTTGTGTTCACTCTGAGAACCGTGGTTCACGTGTATAGCGTGCAGTTATGTTCTCGGTGTGATGTGCTGTGCGTTGAGGGACTTCTGCATTCAAGTGCACAGAAGGTAGCCTCTCATGCTTGTCCGTTTTCGCCACAGGTTTGTAATCCTCCAGGAGGGCGTTGTTTCCTGAGGGTGCAAAGAGCCACGTCATCCCTTTAATAGCAAGGCCCTGACGATGCCTTTGTAGTAATCTGTCAGAAACTGCTGCGGGAGAGCCTTGTGCCAAACTCTGCTGGGGAAACAATCCACCGTGCACTGAGGAGACCCTCCCTGAGAGAATACTAGGCTGCTTTCGCCTTGCATGCAACTGGCTCCTACGTGATAAGGAAAACAGTAAACATTGCAGTAGAAGGCGGTCTTCTCTGTACGCCCTCTGTCTCAGAGACCTAAGTGAGCCGCGAATAGGCCTTCGCACTAGCCACACAGGAAGCTGCAGAACAAGATGCTTTGAAATGACAGCAGTGGAGGCAAGCCAGCTATGGATTCAGCTTATGTGAGTGAAAGAAACCAGTGCGGGATGGCCCATCCAAGGAATCATTGAAGCCGTGGCGGTGGAAGTTGAAACTGAGCTTGCAATGTGCTTTCCGTGTCTGTCGTGTGCGCGTGCACTCTAAGCGCCTGAGTGACGTCTGCTGCGCAGAGCTCTGTGTGTGCCGAGCGGCGTGCGCTCGCTTGGGTGGCCATTCGCGTGAGGCCTTGCTGAGGCAGCCTGGCTGTCAGAAAGTTGCCCGCATACAACGAATTCCGCTTGCAAAGTGCTTCCCGTGTCTGCCCTGTGTGCCTGCACTCTAAGCACCTGAGTGGAGTCTGCTGCGCAGAGCTCTGTGTGTGCCGAGCGGCGTGCGCTCGCTTGGGTGGCCATTCGCGTGAGGCCTTGCTGAGGCAGCCTGGCTGTCAGAAAGTTGCCCGCATACAACGAATTCCGCTTGCAATGTGCTTCCCGTGTCTGCCGTGTGTGCCTGCACTCTAAGCGCCTGAGTGGAGTCTGCTGCGCAGAGCTCTGTGTGTGCTGAGCGGCGTGCGCTCGCTTGGGTGGCCATTCGCGCGAGGCCTTGCTGAGGAAGCCTGGCTGTCAGGAAAACGCCCGCATACAACGAATTTAGCTTGGCAGTGCAAAAAGTCGCTTTCGTCTGCTACTACGTGGCCGCTCCAGAGAGGCCCAGGTTGGTCTGTGTGGTATGTAAGCCGGTTTCCCATGCCACAGTCTGAGCTTTGAAAACTAAGTGCCCATTGGCTTCAGTCCCCAACCATCATGTCAGCGAGAGGTGTGTGCAAGCTTCTGCAAAGCCTGGTGGCGGATGGGCCCTAAGCGTCAGGGCCGTTGTCCTGCAGAGAAGGATCTGAGGCTGTCTCAGTTCAAGGGATTTCCTGCTCAGCCATATCCAGACTGGCAGCTAAACACTGCTGTGTCAAGGCGAGCTTCTTATACACACTTCTACTCCCAGACACAGGGATACTGTGAAGAGGTCTTCCGCCCAGCCTCAGGGGAAGAGGCGGGGCAAGTTGCTTTCTGTACAGCATTCATTGGAAGCAGGACGTTTGGAGGTTCTGTTCCACAGGCGAAAAGCAGGCAGCACTAGGAGAATCTGTCAAGGAAGCTCCTCTTTATGGCTAGCGAGGCTTAATTCAAACGTGCAATGGAAAATTGTTCTGGGGTAACTGAGCTCTAACTTCACGCTCTAACACTTGCAGCTACTTTCTCCTAACTCATACAGAGTGGAATCGCCAAATACAGAGTAGAATTCTGTTGCGGTACGCTGTGTTCTTGTGTGCTTGGCGATGTATTGCCGACGGCCTGCGGGACCTGCTTGTCTTCTGTGTTGTGTGTTGTCCGTGCTGTGTGTATCTTGTATGTAGTATGTGCGGTATGTGTTCCTCACTGCTTGCTGAGTGCACAGTTCTGTGTATTTTTCACTGTGCTGTGTGTTATGTGAGATGTTGGTATTTGTGAGTGGTGTGTGTTGAGTGGTTCTTCGTGCATTGTACATTTCGCCTTTTTTGATGAGTTCTCTGTTGGCGGTTGCATATGTTGTGCGTTTGGTGTGTGGCTTCCCGTCTAATGTGTAGTGTGAAATGTGTGTCTGGTCTTTCTGTTGTCTGCTGTGTTGTGTACTGTGTTCTGGGTTGTGCGAGTGCTGTCTTTCGGCTTTCCGTGTGTTGCATACTGGGTCGATGTTGGGTGGGCTGTGTAATTTGAGCACTGTGTGCAAAGTTGAGTTTGCCTTGTGTCGGACGTGTTGTGTGCATGTGCATGTTGTGTGTGTGTGTTTGTGCGTTTTCGTTCGTGCTGTCTGCGTGTGGGTCTGCGTGTGCGCAGTATTGTATGCTTGTGGTTGTGCGTGTTGTGTGTAGTGCGTTCTATGTGTGTTGCATGTGTTTTCGTCAGTTGCGTGTGTGCACTTGTAGGTGCTGTGTCAGTTTTGTGTGTGTGAGATTGTGATTTGTGTGCTGTTGTGTTAGAGAGGCTGTGTGTGTGTGTTTGGCTGTTTGAGTTATGCACATGATGTGAGATGTGTTGACTGTGTGTGGTTGTGCTTGTTTTGTACGTCTCTTGTGCGCAGTCTGCGGTCTGTGCAGTGTTTATCGCGCGTATTGTGAGCAGTAGCTATGTGCCTGCCTTTCAAGGGTGTGGTGTGTTTATGGTGTCTGTTGTGTGGCGTGTTTCTGTGTTGTGTGTGTGTGCACTGCGTTGTGCTCCTGTGTGAGGATGTATGTGTGGTGTGTCTGTGCGTGATTGTGTGTGTAGTGCGTAGTGTGTGAAATGGGTGCTACTTGTCTTCTTGGTTGGTTATATGTGTTTTGCCCATGGATTTGGGAGTGTCGTGTGTGTTAGGAGTTGTGGTACTTTCTGTGTGTGTCGTGTGCTGTGTTGTTCTGTGATTTGTGTTTGTGCTGTGTGTGTCCTACTCTGTGTGTTCTGTGGTCTGTGTGTTTTGCAAGTTGAGTGAGATATTGCGTGTTATGACCGATATCTTGTGTATATGTTGCGTGTTTGGCATTGTGCATTCTGCGAGGCTCTGTGTGCTGTATGTTTTATGTGTGTTTGGAGTGATGTGTGCACTGTGTGAAATGTGTGTTGCATAAATTCGGTGTTCTTTCTGTGGTGGTTTGTGTGTGTTTTGCATGGGGGTTGCTATGTGTGTGGTTGTGTTTGACAGGTTGTGTGCGTGGTTGGCTCCTTGAGCAATGAGTGTACTTTGTGATGCGTGTACTGTGTATGGTCAAGCTTGGTCAGTGGGCCTCACTGTGGGTGTTGTGTTCACTCTGAGAACCGTGGTTCACGTGTATAGCGTGCAGTTATGTTCTCGGTGTGATGTGCTGTGCGTTGAGGGACTTCTGCATTCAAGTGCACAGAAGGTAGCCTCTCATGCTTGTCCGTTTTCGCCACAGGTTTGTAATCCTCCAGGAGGGCGTTGTTTCCTGAGGGTGCAAAGAGCCACGTCATCCCTTTAATAGCAAGGCCCTGACGATGCCTTTGTAGTAATCTGTCAGAAACTGCTGCGGGAGAGCCTTGTGCCAAACTCTGCTGGGGAAACAATCCACCGTGCACTGAGGAGACCCTCCCTGAGAGAATACTAGGCTGCTTTCGCCTTGCATGCAACTGGCTCCTACGTGATAAGGAAAACAGTAAACATTGCAGTAGAAGGCGGTCTTCTCTGTACGCCCTCTGTCTCAGAGACCTAAGTGAGCCGCGAATAGGCCTTCGCACTAGCCACACAGGAAGCTGCAGAACAAGATGCTTTGAAATGACAGCAGTGGAGGCAAGCCAGCTATGGATTCAGCTTATGTGAGTGAAAGAAACCAGTGCGGGATGGCCCATCCAAGGAATCATTGAAGCCGTGGCGGTGGAAGTTGAAACTGAGCTTGCAATGTGCTTTCCGTGTCTGTCGTGTGCGCGTGCACTCTAAGCGCCTGAGTGACGTCTGCTGCGCAGAGCTCTGTGTGTGCCGAGCGGCGTGCGCTCGCTTGGGTGGCCATTCGCGTGAGGCCTTGCTGAGGCAGCCTGGCTGTCAGAAAGTTGCCCGCATACAACGAATTCCGCTTGCAAAGTGCTTCCCGTGTCTGCCCTGTGTGCCTGCACTCTAAGCACCTGAGTGGAGTCTGCTGCGCAGAGCTCTGTGTGTGCCGAGCGGCGTGCGCTCGCTTGGGTGGCCATTCGCGTGAGGCCTTGCTGAGGCAGCCTGGCTGTCAGAAAGTTGCCCGCATACAACGAATTCCGCTTGCAATGTGCTTCCCGTGTCTGCCGTGTGTGCCTGCACTCTAAGCGCCTGAGTGGAGTCTGCTGCGCAGAGCTCTGTGTGTGCTGAGCGGCGTGCGCTCGCTTGGGTGGCCATTCGCGCGAGGCCTTGCTGAGGAAGCCTGGCTGTCAGGAAAACGCCCGCATACAACGAATTTAGCTTGGCAGTGCAAAAAGTCGCTTTCGTCTGCTACTACGTGGCCGCTCCAGAGAGGCCCAGGTTGGTCTGTGTGGTATGTAAGCCGGTTTCCCATGCCACAGTCTGAGCTTTGAAAACTAAGTGCCCATTGGCTTCAGTCCCCAACCATCATGTCAGCGAGAGGTGTGTGCAAGCTTCTGCAAAGCCTGGTGGCGGATGGGCCCTAAGCGTCAGGGCCGTTGTCCTGCAGAGAAGGATCTGAGGCTGTCTCAGTTCAAGGGATTTCCTGCTCAGCCATATCCAGACTGGCAGCTAAACACTGCTGTGTCAAGGCGAGCTTCTTATACACACTTCTACTCCCAGACACAGGGATACTGTGAAGAGGTCTTCCGCCCAGCCTCAGGGGAAGAGGCGGGGCAAGTTGCTTTCTGTACAGCATTCATTGGAAGCAGGACGTTTGGAGGTTCTGTTCCACAGGCG
This sequence comes from Manis javanica, assembly GCF_040802235.1. NCBI lineage: Eukaryota > Metazoa > Chordata > Mammalia > Pholidota > Manidae > Manis > Manis javanica. The sequence continues at coordinate 422,574 of NW_027332184.1, read as the reverse complement.
AAAAGCAGGCAGCACTAGGAGAATCTGTCAAGGAAGCTCCTCTTTATGGCTAGCGAGGCTTAATTCAAACGTGCAATGGAAAATTGTTCTGGGGTAACTGAGCTCTAACTTCACGCTCTAACACTTGCAGCTACTTTCTCCTAACTCATACAGAGTGGAATCGCCAAATACAGAGTAGAATTCTGTTGCGGTACGCTGTGTTCTTGTGTGCTTGGCGATGTATTGCCGACGGCCTGCGGGACCTGCTTGTCTTCTGTGTTGTGTGTTGTCCGTGCTGTGTGTATCTTGTATGTAGTATGTGCGGTATGTGTTCCTCACTGCTTGCTGAGTGCACAGTTCTGTGTATTTTTCACTGTGCTGTGTGTTATGTGAGATGTTGGTATTTGTGAGTGGTGTGTGTTGAGTGGTTCTTCGTGCATTGTACATTTCGCCTTTTTTGATGAGTTCTCTGTTGGCGGTTGCATATGTTGTGCGTTTGGTGTGTGGCTTCCCGTCTAATGTGTAGTGTGAAATGTGTGTCTGGTCTTTCTGTTGTCTGCTGTGTTGTGTACTGTGTTCTGGGTTGTGCGAGTGCTGTCTTTCGGCTTTCCGTGTGTTGCATACTGGGTCGATGTTGGGTGGGCTGTGTAATTTGAGCACTGTGTGCAAAGTTGAGTTTGCCTTGTGTCGGACGTGTTGTGTGCATGTGCATGTTGTGTGTGTGTGTTTGTGCGTTTTCGTTCGTGCTGTCTGCGTGTGGGTCTGCGTGTGCGCAGTATTGTATGCTTGTGGTTGTGCGTGTTGTGTGTAGTGCGTTCTATGTGTGTTGCATGTGTTTTCGTCAGTTGCGTGTGTGCACTTGTAGGTGCTGTGTCAGTTTTGTGTGTGTGAGATTGTGATTTGTGTGCTGTTGTGTTAGAGAGGCTGTGTGTGTGTGTTTGGCTGTTTGAGTTATGCACATGATGTGAGATGTGTTGACTGTGTGTGGTTGTGCTTGTTTTGTACGTCTCTTGTGCGCAGTCTGCGGTCTGTGCAGTGTTTATCGCGCGTATTGTGAGCAGTAGCTATGTGCCTGCCTTTCAAGGGTGTGGTGTGTTTATGGTGTCTGTTGTGTGGCGTGTTTCTGTGTTGTGTGTGTGTGCACTGCGTTGTGCTCCTGTGTGAGGATGTATGTGTGGTGTGTCTGTGCGTGATTGTGTGTGTAGTGCGTAGTGTGTGAAATGGGTGCTACTTGTCTTCTTGGTTGGTTATATGTGTTTTGCCCATGGATTTGGGAGTGTCGTGTGTGTTAGGAGTTGTGGTACTTTCTGTGTGTGTCGTGTGCTGTGTTGTTCTGTGATTTGTGTTTGTGCTGTGTGTGTCCTACTCTGTGTGTTCTGTGGTCTGTGTGTTTTGCAAGTTGAGTGAGATATTGCGTGTTATGACCGATATCTTGTGTATATGTTGCGTGTTTGGCATTGTGCATTCTGCGAGGCTCTGTGTGCTGTATGTTTTATGTGTGTTTGGAGTGATGTGTGCACTGTGTGAAATGTGTGTTGCATAAATTCGGTGTTCTTTCTGTGGTGGTTTGTGTGTGTTTTGCATGGGGGTTGCTATGTGTGTGGTTGTGTTTGACAGGTTGTGTGCGTGGTTGGCTCCTTGAGCAATGAGTGTACTTTGTGATGCGTGTACTGTGTATGGTCAAGCTTGGTCAGTGGGCCTCACTGTGGGTGTTGTGTTCACTCTGAGAACCGTGGTTCACGTGTATAGCGTGCAGTTATGTTCTCGGTGTGATGTGCTGTGCGTTGAGGGACTTCTGCATTCAAGTGCACAGAAGGTAGCCTCTCATGCTTGTCCGTTTTCGCCACAGGTTTGTAATCCTCCAGGAGGGCGTTGTTTCCTGAGGGTGCAAAGAGCCACGTCATCCCTTTAATAGCAAGGCCCTGACGATGCCTTTGTAGTAATCTGTCAGAAACTGCTGCGGGAGAGCCTTGTGCCAAACTCTGCTGGGGAAACAATCCACCGTGCACTGAGGAGACCCTCCCTGAGAGAATACTAGGCTGCTTTCGCCTTGCATGCAACTGGCTCCTACGTGATAAGGAAAACAGTAAACATTGCAGTAGAAGGCGGTCTTCTCTGTACGCCCTCTGTCTCAGAGACCTAAGTGAGCCGCGAATAGGCCTTCGCACTAGCCACACAGGAAGCTGCAGAACAAGATGCTTTGAAATGACAGCAGTGGAGGCAAGCCAGCTATGGATTCAGCTTATGTGAGTGAAAGAAACCAGTGCGGGATGGCCCATCCAAGGAATCATTGAAGCCGTGGCGGTGGAAGTTGAAACTGAGCTTGCAATGTGCTTTCCGTGTCTGTCGTGTGCGCGTGCACTCTAAGCGCCTGAGTGACGTCTGCTGCGCAGAGCTCTGTGTGTGCCGAGCGGCGTGCGCTCGCTTGGGTGGCCATTCGCGTGAGGCCTTGCTGAGGCAGCCTGGCTGTCAGAAAGTTGCCCGCATACAACGAATTCCGCTTGCAAAGTGCTTCCCGTGTCTGCCCTGTGTGCCTGCACTCTAAGCACCTGAGTGGAGTCTGCTGCGCAGAGCTCTGTGTGTGCCGAGCGGCGTGCGCTCGCTTGGGTGGCCATTCGCGTGAGGCCTTGCTGAGGCAGCCTGGCTGTCAGAAAGTTGCCCGCATACAACGAATTCCGCTTGCAATGTGCTTCCCGTGTCTGCCGTGTGTGCCTGCACTCTAAGCGCCTGAGTGGAGTCTGCTGCGCAGAGCTCTGTGTGTGCTGAGCGGCGTGCGCTCGCTTGGGTGGCCATTCGCGCGAGGCCTTGCTGAGGAAGCCTGGCTGTCAGGAAAACGCCCGCATACAACGAATTTAGCTTGGCAGTGCAAAAAGTCGCTTTCGTCTGCTACTACGTGGCCGCTCCAGAGAGGCCCAGGTTGGTCTGTGTGGTATGTAAGCCGGTTTCCCATGCCACAGTCTGAGCTTTGAAAACTAAGTGCCCATTGGCTTCAGTCCCCAACCATCATGTCAGCGAGAGGTGTGTGCAAGCTTCTGCAAAGCCTGGTGGCGGATGGGCCCTAAGCGTCAGGGCCGTTGTCCTGCAGAGAAGGATCTGAGGCTGTCTCAGTTCAAGGGATTTCCTGCTCAGCCATATCCAGACTGGCAGCTAAACACTGCTGTGTCAAGGCGAGCTTCTTATACACACTTCTACTCCCAGACACAGGGATACTGTGAAGAGGTCTTCCGCCCAGCCTCAGGGGAAGAGGCGGGGCAAGTTGCTTTCTGTACAGCATTCATTGGAAGCAGGACGTTTGGAGGTTCTGTTCCACAGGCGAAAAGCAGGCAGCACTAGGAGAATCTGTCAAGGAAGCTCCTCTTTATGGCTAGCGAGGCTTAATTCAAACGTGCAATGGAAAATTGTTCTGGGGTAACTGAGCTCTAACTTCACGCTCTAACACTTGCAGCTACTTTCTCCTAACTCATACAGAGTGGAATCGCCAAATACAGAGTAGAATTCTGTTGCGGTACGCTGTGTTCTTGTGTGCTTGGCGATGTATTGCCGACGGCCTGCGGGACCTGCTTGTCTTCTGTGTTGTGTGTTGTCCGTGCTGTGTGTATCTTGTATGTAGTATGTGCGGTATGTGTTCCTCACTGCTTGCTGAGTGCACAGTTCTGTGTATTTTTCACTGTGCTGTGTGTTATGTGAGATGTTGGTATTTGTGAGTGGTGTGTGTTGAGTGGTTCTTCGTGCATTGTACATTTCGCCTTTTTTGATGAGTTCTCTGTTGGCGGTTGCATATGTTGTGCGTTTGGTGTGTGGCTTCCCGTCTAATGTGTAGTGTGAAATGTGTGTCTGGTCTTTCTGTTGTCTGCTGTGTTGTGTACTGTGTTCTGGGTTGTGCGAGTGCTGTCTTTCGGCTTTCCGTGTGTTGCATACTGGGTCGATGTTGGGTGGGCTGTGTAATTTGAGCACTGTGTGCAAAGTTGAGTTTGCCTTGTGTCGGACGTGTTGTGTGCATGTGCATGTTGTGTGTGTGTGTTTGTGCGTTTTCGTTCGTGCTGTCTGCGTGTGGGTCTGCGTGTGCGCAGTATTGTATGCTTGTGGTTGTGCGTGTTGTGTGTAGTGCGTTCTATGTGTGTTGCATGTGTTTTCGTCAGTTGCGTGTGTGCACTTGTAGGTGCTGTGTCAGTTTTGTGTGTGTGAGATTGTGATTTGTGTGCTGTTGTGTTAGAGAGGCTGTGTGTGTGTGTTTGGCTGTTTGAGTTATGCACATGATGTGAGATGTGTTGACTGTGTGTGGTTGTGCTTGTTTTGTACGTCTCTTGTGCGCAGTCTGCGGTCTGTGCAGTGTTTATCGCGCGTATTGTGAGCAGTAGCTATGTGCCTGCCTTTCAAGGGTGTGGTGTGTTTATGGTGTCTGTTGTGTGGCGTGTTTCTGTGTTGTGTGTGTGTGCACTGCGTTGTGCTCCTGTGTGAGGATGTATGTGTGGTGTGTCTGTGCGTGATTGTGTGTGTAGTGCGTAGTGTGTGAAATGGGTGCTACTTGTCTTCTTGGTTGGTTATATGTGTTTTGCCCATGGATTTGGGAGTGTCGTGTGTGTTAGGAGTTGTGGTACTTTCTGTGTGTGTCGTGTGCTGTGTTGTTCTGTGATTTGTGTTTGTGCTGTGTGTGTCCTACTCTGTGTGTTCTGTGGTCTGTGTGTTTTGCAAGTTGAGTGAGATATTGCGTGTTATGACCGATATCTTGTGTATATGTTGCGTGTTTGGCATTGTGCATTCTGCGAGGCTCTGTGTGCTGTATGTTTTATGTGTGTTTGGAGTGATGTGTGCACTGTGTGAAATGTGTGTTGCATAAATTCGGTGTTCTTTCTGTGGTGGTTTGTGTGTGTTTTGCATGGGGGTTGCTATGTGTGTGGTTGTGTTTGACAGGTTGTGTGCGTGGTTGGCTCCTTGAGCAATGAGTGTACTTTGTGATGCGTGTACTGTGTATGGTCAAGCTTGGTCAGTGGGCCTCACTGTGGGTGTTGTGTTCACTCTGAGAACCGTGGTTCACGTGTATAGCGTGCAGTTATGTTCTCGGTGTGATGTGCTGTGCGTTGAGGGACTTCTGCATTCAAGTGCACAGAAGGTAGCCTCTCATGCTTGTCCGTTTTCGCCACAGGTTTGTAATCCTCCAGGAGGGCGTTGTTTCCTGAGGGTGCAAAGAGCCACGTCATCCCTTTAATAGCAAGGCCCTGACGATGCCTTTGTAGTAATCTGTCAGAAACTGCTGCGGGAGAGCCTTGTGCCAAACTCTGCTGGGGAAACAATCCACCGTGCACTGAGGAGACCCTCCCTGAGAGAATACTAGGCTGCTTTCGCCTTGCATGCAACTGGCTCCTACGTGATAAGGAAAACAGTAAACATTGCAGTAGAAGGCGGTCTTCTCTGTACGCCCTCTGTCTCAGAGACCTAAGTGAGCCGCGAATAGGCCTTCGCACTAGCCACACAGGAAGCTGCAGAACAAGATGCTTTGAAATGACAGCAGTGGAGGCAAGCCAGCTATGGATTCAGCTTATGTGAGTGAAAGAAACCAGTGCGGGATGGCCCATCCAAGGAATCATTGAAGCCGTGGCGGTGGAAGTTGAAACTGAGCTTGCAATGTGCTTTCCGTGTCTGTCGTGTGCGCGTGCACTCTAAGCGCCTGAGTGACGTCTGCTGCGCAGAGCTCTGTGTGTGCCGAGCGGCGTGCGCTCGCTTGGGTGGCCATTCGCGTGAGGCCTTGCTGAGGCAGCCTGGCTGTCAGAAAGTTGCCCGCATACAACGAATTCCGCTTGCAAAGTGCTTCCCGTGTCTGCCCTGTGTGCCTGCACTCTAAGCACCTGAGTGGAGTCTGCTGCGCAGAGCTCTGTGTGTGCCGAGCGGCGTGCGCTCGCTTGGGTGGCCATTCGCGTGAGGCCTTGCTGAGGCAGCCTGGCTGTCAGAAAGTTGCCCGCATACAACGAATTCCGCTTGCAATGTGCTTCCCGTGTCTGCCGTGTGTGCCTGCACTCTAAGCGCCTGAGTGGAGTCTGCTGCGCAGAGCTCTGTGTGTGCTGAGCGGCGTGCGCTCGCTTGGGTGGCCATTCGCGCGAGGCCTTGCTGAGGAAGCCTGGCTGTCAGGAAAACGCCCGCATACAACGAATTTAGCTTGGCAGTGCAAAAAGTCGCTTTCGTCTGCTACTACGTGGCCGCTCCAGAGAGGCCCAGGTTGGTCTGTGTGGTATGTAAGCCGGTTTCCCATGCCACAGTCTGAGCTTTGAAAACTAAGTGCCCATTGGCTTCAGTCCCCAACCATCATGTCAGCGAGAGGTGTGTGCAAGCTTCTGCAAAGCCTGGTGGCGGATGGGCCCTAAGCGTCAGGGCCGTTGTCCTGCAGAGAAGGATCTGAGGCTGTCTCAGTTCAAGGGATTTCCTGCTCAGCCATATCCAGACTGGCAGCTAAACACTGCTGTGTCAAGGCGAGCTTCTTATACACACTTCTACTCCCAGACACAGGGATACTGTGAAGAGGTCTTCCGCCCAGCCTCAGGGGAAGAGGCGGGGCAAGTTGCTTTCTGTACAGCATTCATTGGAAGCAGGACGTTTGGAGGTTCTGTTCCACAGGCGAAAAGCAGGCAGCACTAGGAGAATCTGTCAAGGAAGCTCCTCTTTATGGCTAGCGAGGCTTAATTCAAACGTGCAATGGAAAATTGTTCTGGGGTAACTGAGCTCTAACTTCACGCTCTAACACTTGCAGCTACTTTCTCCTAACTCATACAGAGTGGAATCGCCAAATACAGAGTAGAATTCTGTTGCGGTACGCTGTGTTCTTGTGTGCTTGGCGATGTATTGCCGACGGCCTGCGGGACCTGCTTGTCTTCTGTGTTGTGTGTTGTCCGTGCTGTGTGTATCTTGTATGTAGTATGTGCGGTATGTGTTCCTCACTGCTTGCTGAGTGCACAGTTCTGTGTATTTTTCACTGTGCTGTGTGTTATGTGAGATGTTGGTATTTGTGAGTGGTGTGTGTTGAGTGGTTCTTCGTGCATTGTACATTTCGCCTTTTTTGATGAGTTCTCTGTTGGCGGTTGCATATGTTGTGCGTTTGGTGTGTGGCTTCCCGTCTAATGTGTAGTGTGAAATGTGTGTCTGGTCTTTCTGTTGTCTGCTGTGTTGTGTACTGTGTTCTGGGTTGTGCGAGTGCTGTCTTTCGGCTTTCCGTGTGTTGCATACTGGGTCGATGTTGGGTGGGCTGTGTAATTTGAGCACTGTGTGCAAAGTTGAGTTTGCCTTGTGTCGGACGTGTTGTGTGCATGTGCATGTTGTGTGTGTGTGTTTGTGCGTTTTCGTTCGTGCTGTCTGCGTGTGGGTCTGCGTGTGCGCAGTATTGTATGCTTGTGGTTGTGCGTGTTGTGTGTAGTGCGTTCTATGTGTGTTGCATGTGTTTTCGTCAGTTGCGTGTGTGCACTTGTAGGTGCTGTGTCAGTTTTGTGTGTGTGAGATTGTGATTTGTGTGCTGTTGTGTTAGAGAGGCTGTGTGTGTGTGTTTGGCTGTTTGAGTTATGCACATGATGTGAGATGTGTTGACTGTGTGTGGTTGTGCTTGTTTTGTACGTCTCTTGTGCGCAGTCTGCGGTCTGTGCAGTGTTTATCGCGCGTATTGTGAGCAGTAGCTATGTGCCTGCCTTTCAAGGGTGTGGTGTGTTTATGGTGTCTGTTGTGTGGCGTGTTTCTGTGTTGTGTGTGTGTGGACTGCGTTGTGCTCCTGTGTGAGGATGTATGTGTGGTGTGTCTGTGCGTGATTGTGTGTGTAGTGCGTAGTGTGTGAAATGGGTGCTACTTGTCTTCTTGGTTGGTTATATGTGTTTTGCCCATGGATTTGGGAGTGTCGTGTGTGTTAGGAGTTGTGGTACTTTCTGTGTGTGTCGTGTGCTGTGTTGTTCTGTGATTTGTGTTTGTGCTGTGTGTGTCCTACTCTGTGTGTTCTGTGGTCTGTGTGTTTTGCAAGTTGAGTGAGATATTGCGTGTTATGACCGATATCTTGTGTATATGTTGCGTGTTTGGCATTGTGCATTCTGCGAGGCTCTGTGTGCTGTATGTTTTATGTGTGTTTGGAGTGATGTGTGCACTGTGTGAAATGTGTGTTGCATAAATTCGGTGTTCTTTCTGTGGTGGTTTGTGTGTGTTTTGCATGGGGGTTGCTATGTGTGTGGTTGTGTTTGACAGGTTGTGTGCGTGGTTGGCTCCTTGAGCAATGAGTGTACTTTGTGATGCGTGTACTGTGTATGGTCAAGCTTGGTCAGTGGGCCTCACTGTGGGTGTTGTGTTCACTCTGAGAACCGTGGTTCACGTGTATAGCGTGCAGTTATGTTCTCGGTGTGATGTGCTGTGCGTTGAGGGACTTCTGCATTCAAGTGCACAGAAGGTAGCCTCTCATGCTTGTCCGTTTTCGCCACAGGTTTGTAATCCTCCAGGAGGGCGTTGTTTCCTGAGGGTGCAAAGAGCCACGTCATCCCTTTAATAGCAAGGCCCTGACGATGCCTTTGTAGTAATCTGTCAGAAACTGCTGCGGGAGAGCCTTGTGCCAAACTCTGCTGGGGAAACAATCCACCGTGCACTGAGGAGACCCTCCCTGAGAGAATACTAGGCTGCTTTCGCCTTGCATGCAACTGGCTCCTACGTGATAAGGAAAACAGTAAACATTGCAGTAGAAGGCGGTCTTCTCTGTACGCCCTCTGTCTCAGAGACCTAAGTGAGCCGCGAATAGGCCTTCGCACTAGCCACACAGGAAGCTGCAGAACAAGATGCTTTGAAATGACAGCAGTGGAGGCAAGCCAGCTATGGATTCAGCTTATGTGAGTGAAAGAAACCAGTGCGGGATGGCCCATCCAAGGAATCATTGAAGCCGTGGCGGTGGAAGTTGAAACTGAGCTTGCAATGTGCTTTCCGTGTCTGTCGTGTGCGCGTGCACTCTAAGCGCCTGAGTGACGTCTGCTGCGCAGAGCTCTGTGTGTGCCGAGCGGCGTGCGCTCGCTTGGGTGGCCATTCGCGTGAGGCCTTGCTGAGGCAGCCTGGCTGTCAGAAAGTTGCCCGCATACAACGAATTCCGCTTGCAAAGTGCTTCCCGTGTCTGCCCTGTGTGCCTGCACTCTAAGCACCTGAGTGGAGTCTGCTGCGCAGAGCTCTGTGTGTGCCGAGCGGCGTGCGCTCGCTTGGGTGGCCATTCGCGTGAGGCCTTGCTGAGGCAGCCTGGCTGTCAGAAAGTTGCCCGCATACAACGAATTCCGCTTGCAATGTGCTTCCCGTGTCTGCCGTGTGTGCCTGCACTCTAAGCGCCTGAGTGGAGTCTGCTGCGCAGAGCTCTGTGTGTGCTGAGCGGCGTGCGCTCGCTTGGGTGGCCATTCGCGCGAGGCCTTGCTGAGGAAGCCTGGCTGTCAGGAAAACGCCCGCATACAACGAATTTAGCTTGGCAGTGCAAAAAGTCGCTTTCGTCTGCTACTACGTGGCCGCTCCAGAGAGGCCCAGGTTGGTCTGTGTGGTATGTAAGCCGGTTTCCCATGCCACAGTCTGAGCTTTGAAAACTAAGTGCCCATTGGCTTCAGTCCCCAACCATCATGTCAGCGAGAGGTGTGTGCAAGCTTCTGCAAAGCCTGGTGGCGGATGGGCCCTAAGCGTCAGGGCCGTTGTCCTGCAGAGAAGGATCTGAGGCTGTCTCAGTTCAAGGGATTTCCTGCTCAGCCATATCCAGACTGGCAGCTAAACACTGCTGTGTCAAGGCGAGCTTCTTATACACACTTCTACTCCCAGACACAGGGATACTGTGAAGAGGTCTTCCGCCCAGCCTCAGGGGAAGAGGCGGGGCAAGTTGCTTTCTGTACAGCATTCATTGGAAGCAGGACGTTTGGAGGTTCTGTTCCACAGGCGAAAAGCAGGCAGCACTAGGAGAATCTGTCAAGGAAGCTCCTCTTTATGGCTAGCGAGGCTTAATTCAAACGTGCAATGGAAAATTGTTCTGGGGTAACTGAGCTCTAACTTCACGCTCTAACACTTGCAGCTACTTTCTCCTAACTCATACAGAGTGGAATCGCCAAATACAGAGTAGAATTCTGTTGCGGTACGCTGTGTTCTTGTGTGCTTGGCGATGTATTGCCGACGGCCTGCGGGACCTGCTTGTCTTCTGTGTTGTGTGTTGTCCGTGCTGTGTGTATCTTGTATGTAGTATGTGCGGTATGTGTTCCTCACTGCTTGCTGAGTGCACAGTTCTGTGTATTTTTCACTGTGCTGTGTGTTATGTGAGATGTTGGTATTTGTGAGTGGTGTGTGTTGAGTGGTTCTTCGTGCATTGTACATTTCGCCTTTTTTGATGAGTTCTCTGTTGGCGGTTGCATATGTTGTGCGTTTGGTGTGTGGCTTCCCGTCTAATGTGTAGTGTGAAATGTGTGTCTGGTCTTTCTGTTGTCTGCTGTGTTGTGTACTGTGTTCTGGGTTGTGCGAGTGCTGTCTTTCGGCTTTCCGTGTGTTGCATACTGGGTCGATGTTGGGTGGGCTGTGTAATTTGAGCACTGTGTGCAAAGTTGAGTTTGCCTTGTGTCGGACGTGTTGTGTGCATGTGCATGTTGTGTGTGTGTGTTTGTGCGTTTTCGTTCGTGCTGTCTGCGTGTGGGTCTGCGTGTGCGCAGTATTGTATGCTTGTGGTTGTGCGTGTTGTGTGTAGTGCGTTCTATGTGTGTTGCATGTGTTTTCGTCAGTTGCGTGTGTGCACTTGTAGGTGCTGTGTCAGTTTTGTGTGTGTGAGATTGTGATTTGTGTGCTGTTGTGTTAGAGAGGCTGTGTGTGTGTGTTTGGCTGTTTGAGTTATGCACATGATGTGAGATGTGTTGACTGTGTGTGGTTGTGCTTGTTTTGTACGTCTCTTGTGCGCAGTCTGCGGTCTGTGCAGTGTTTATCGCGCGTATTGTGAGCAGTAGCTATGTGCCTGCCTTTCAAGGGTGTGGTCTGTTTATGGTGTCTGTTGTCTGGCGTGTTTCTGTGTTGTGTGTGTGTGCACTGCCTTGTGCTCCTGTGTGAGGATGTATGTGTGGTGTGTCTGTGCGTGATTGTGTGTGTAGTGCGTAGTGTGTGAAATGGGTGCTACTTGTCTTCTTGGTTGGTTATATGTGTTTTGCCCATGGATTTGGGAGTGTCGTGTGTGTTAGGAGTTGTGGTACTTTCTGTGTGTGTCGTGTGCTGTGTTGTTCTGTGATTTGTGTTTGTGCTGTGTGTGTCCTACTCTGTGTGTTCTGTGGTCTGTGTGTTTTGCAAGTTGAGTGAGATATTGCGTGTTATGACCGATATCTTGTGTATATGTTGCGTGTTTGGCATTGTGCATTCTGCGAGGCTCTGTGTGCTGTATGTTTTATGTGTGTTTGGAGTGATGTGTGCACTGTGTGAAATGTGTGTTGCATAAATTCGGTGTTCTTTCTGTGGTGGTTTGTGTGTGTTTTGCATGGGGGTTGCTATGTGTGTGGTTGTGTTTGACAGGTTGTGTGCGTGGTTGGCTCCTTGAGCAATGAGTGTACTTTGTGATGCGTGTACTGTGTATGGTCAAGCTTGGTCAGTGGGCCTCACTGTGGGTGTTGTGTTCACTCTGAGAACCGTGGTTCACGTGTATAGCGTGCAGTTATGTTCTCGGTGTGATGTGCTGTGCGTTGAGGGACTTCTGCATTCAAGTGCACAGAAGGTAGCCTCTCATGCTTGTCCGTTTTCGCCACAGGTTTGTAATCCTCCAGGAGGGCGTTGTTTCCTGAGGGTGCAAAGAGCCACGTCATCCCTTTAATAGCAAGGCCCTGACGATGCCTTTGTAGTAATCTGTCAGAAACTGCTGCGGGAGAGCCTTGTGCCAAACTCTGCTGGGGAAACAATCCACCGTGCACTGAGGAGACCCTCCCTGAGAGAATACTAGGCTGCTTTCGCCTTGCATGCAACTGGCTCCTACGTGATAAGGAAAACAGTAAACATTGCAGTAGAAGGCGGTCTTCTCTGTACGCCCTCTGTCTCAGAGACCTAAGTGAGCCGCGAATAGGCCTTCGCACTAGCCACACAGGAAGCTGCAGAACAAGATGCTTTGAAATGACAGCAGTGGAGGCAAGCCAGCTATGGATTCAGCTTATGTGAGTGAAAGAAACCAGTGCGGGATGGCCCATCCAAGGAATCATTGAAGCCGTGGCGGTGGAAGTTGAAACTGAGCTTGCAATGTGCTTTCCGTGTCTGTCGTGTGCGCGTGCACTCTAAGCGCCTGAGTGACGTCTGCTGCGCAGAGCTCTGTGTGTGCCGAGCGGCGTGCGCTCGCTTGGGTGGCCATTCGCGTGAGGCCTTGCTGAGGCAGCCTGGCTGTCAGAAAGTTGCCCGCATACAACGAATTCCGCTTGCAAAGTGCTTCCCGTGTCTGCCCTGTGTGCCTGCACTCTAAGCACCTGAGTGGAGTCTGCTGCGCAGAGCTCTGTGTGTGCCGAGCGGCGTGCGCTCGCTTGGGTGGCCATTCGCGTGAGGCCTTGCTGAGGCAGCCTGGCTGTCAGAAAGTTGCCCGCATACAACGAATTCCGCTTGCAATGTGCTTCCCGTGTCTGCCGTGTGTGCCTGCACTCTAAGCGCCTGAGTGGAGTCTGCTGCGCAGAGCTCTGTGTGTGCTGAGCGGCGTGCGCTCGCTTGGGTGGCCATTCGCGCGAGGCCTTGCTGAGGAAGCCTGGCTGTCAGGAAAACGCCCGCATACAACGAATTTAGCTTGGCAGTGCAAAAAGTCGCTTTCGTCTGCTACTACGTGGCCGCTCCAGAGAGGCCCAGGTTGGTCTGTGTGGTATGTAAGCCGGTTTCCCATGCCACAGTCTGAGCTTTGAAAACTAAGTGCCCATTGGCTTCAGTCCCCAACCATCATGTCAGCGAGAGGTGTGTGCAAGCTTCTGCAAAGCCTGGTGGCGGATGGGCCCTAAGCGTCAGGGCCGTTGTCCTGCAGAGAAGGATCTGAGGCTGTCTCAGTTCAAGGGATTTCCTGCTCAGCCATATCCAGACTGGCAGCTAAACACTGCTGTGTCAAGGCGAGCTTCTTATACACACTTCTACTCCCAGACACAGGGATACTGTGAAGAGGTCTTCCGCCCAGCCTCAGGGGAAGAGGCGGGGCAAGTTGCTTTCTGTACAGCATTCATTGGAAGCAGGACGTTTGGAGGTTCTGTTCCACAGGCGAAAAGCAGGCAGCACTAGGAGAATCTGTCAAGGAAGCTCCTCTTTATGGCTAGCGAGGCTTAATTCAAACGTGCAATGGAAAATTGTTCTGGGGTAACTGAGCTCTAACTTCACGCTCTAACACTTGCAGCTACTTTCTCCTAACTCATACAGAGTGGAATCGCCAAATACAGAGTAGAATTCTGTTGCGGTACGCTGTGTTCTTGTGTGCTTGGCGATGTATTGCCGACGGCCTGCGGGACCTGCTTGTCTTCTGTGTTGTGTGTTGTCCGTGCTGTGTGTATCTTGTATGTAGTATGTGCGGTATGTGTTCCTCACTGCTTGCTGAGTGCACAGTTCTGTGTATTTTTCACTGTGCTGTGTGTTATGTGAGATGTTGGTATTTGTGAGTGGTGTGTGTTGAGTGGTTCTTCGTGCATTGTACATTTCGCCTTTTTTGATGAGTTCTCTGTTGGCGGTTGCATATGTTGTGCGTTTGGTGTGTGGCTTCCCGTCTAATGTGTAGTGTGAAATGTGTGTCTGGTCTTTCTGTTGTCTGCTGTGTTGTGTACTGTGTTCTGGGTTGTGCGAGTGCTGTCTTTCGGCTTTCCGTGTGTTGCATACTGGGTCGATGTTGGGTGGGCTGTGTAATTTGAGCACTGTGTGCAAAGTTGAGTTTGCCTTGTGTCGGACGTGTTGTGTGCATGTGCATGTTGTGTGTGTGTGTTTGTGCGTTTTCGTTCGTGCTGTCTGCGTGTGGGTCTGCGTGTGCGCAGTATTGTATGCTTGTGGTTGTGCGTGTTGTGTGTAGTGCGTTCTATGTGTGTTGCATGTGTTTTCGTCAGTTGCGTGTGTGCACTTGTAGGTGCTGTGTCAGTTTTGTGTGTGTGAGATTGTGATTTGTGTGCTGTTGTGTTAGAGAGGCTGTGTGTGTGTGTTTGGCTGTTTGAGTTATGCACATGATGTGAGATGTGTTGACTGTGTGTGGTTGTGCTTGTTTTGTACGTCTCTTGTGCGCAGTCTGCGGTCTGTGCAGTGTTTATCGCGCGTATTGTGAGCAGTAGCTATGTGCCTGCCTTTCAAGGGTGTGGTGTGTTTATGGTGTCTGTTGTGTGGCGTGTTTCTGTGTTGTGTGTGCCTGCACTGCGTTGTGCTCCTGTGTGAGGATGTATGTGTGGTGTGTCTGTGCGTGATTGTGTGTGTAGTGCGTAGTGTGTGAAATGGGTGCTACTTGTCTTCTTGGTTGGTTATATGTGTTTTGCCCATGGATTTGGGAGTGTCGTGTGTGTTAGGAGTTGTGGTGCTTTCTGTGTGTGTCGTGTGCTGTGTTGTTCTGTGATTTGTGTTTGTGCTGTGTGTGTCCTACTCTGTGTGTTCTGTGGTCTGTGTGTTTTGCAAGTTGAGTGAGATATTGCGTGTTATGACCGATATCTTGTGTATATGTTGCGTGTTTGGCATTGTGCATTCTGCGAGGCTCTGTGTGCTGTATGTTTTATGTGTGTTTGGAGTGATGTGTGCACTGTGTGAAATGTGTGTTGCATAAATTCGGTGTTCTTTCTGTGGTGGTTTGTGTGTGTTTTGCATGGGGGTTGCTATGTGTGTGGTTGTGTTTGACAGGTTGTGTGCGTGGTTGGCTCCTTGAGCAATGAGTGTACTTTGTGATGCGTGTACTGTGTATGGTCAAGCTTGGTCAGTGGGCCTCACTGTGGGTGTTGTGTTCACTCTGAGAACCGTGGTTCACGTGTATAGCGTGCAGTTATGTTCTCGGTGTGATGTGCTGTGCGTTGAGGGACTTCTGCATTCAAGTGCACAGAAGGTAGCCTCTCATGCTTGTCCGTTTTCGCCACAGGTTTGTAATCCTCCAGGAGGGCGTTGTTTCCTGAGGGTGCAAAGAGCCACGTCATCCCTTTAATAGCAAGGCCCTGACGATGCCTTTGTAGTAATCTGTCAGAAACTGCTGCGGGAGAGCCTTGTGCCAAACTCTGCTGGGGAAACAATCCACCGTGCACTGAGGAGACCCTCCCTGAGAGAATACTAGGCTGCTTTCGCCTTGCATGCAACTGGCTCCTACGTGATAAGGAAAACAGTAAACATTGCAGTAGAAGGCGGTCTTCTCTGTACGCCCTCTGTCTCAGAGACCTAAGTGAGCCGCGAATAGGCCTTCGCACTAGCCACACAGGAAGCTGCAGAACAAGATGCTTTGAAATGACAGCAGTGGAGGCAAGCCAGCTATGGATTCAGCTTATGTGAGTGAAAGAAACCAGTGCGGGATGGCCCATCCAAGGAATCATTGAAGCCGTGGCGGTGGAAGTTGAAACTGAGCTTGCAATGTGCTTTCCGTGTCTGTCGTGTGCGCGTGCACTCTAAGCGCCTGAGTGACGTCTGCTGCGCAGAGCTCTGTGTGTGCCGAGCGGCGTGCGCTCGCTTGGGTGGCCATTCGCGTGAGGCCTTGCTGAGGCAGCCTGGCTGTCAGAAAGTTGCCCGCATACAACGAATTCCGCTTGCAAAGTGCTTCCCGTGTCTGCCCTGTGTGCCTGCACTCTAAGCACCTGAGTGGAGTCTGCTGCGCAGAGCTCTGTGTGTGCCGAGCGGCGTGCGCTCGCTTGGGTGGCCATTCGCGTGAGGCCTTGCTGAGGCAGCCTGGCTGTCAGAAAGTTGCCCGCATACAACGAATTCCGCTTGCAAAGTGCTTCCCGTGTCTGCCCTGTGTGCCTGCACTCTAAGCACCTGAGTGGAGTCTGCTGCGCAGAGCTCTGTGTGTGCCGAGCGGCGTGCGCTCGCTTGGGTGGCCATTCGCGTGAGGCCTTGCTGAGGCAGCCTGGCTGTCAGAAAGTTGCCCGCATACAACGAATTCCGCTTGCAATGTGCTTCCCGTGTCTGCCGTGTGTGCCTGCACTCTAAGCGCCTGAGTGGAGTCTGCTGCGCAGAGCTCTGTGTGTGCTGAGCGGCGTGCGCTCGCTTGGGTGGCCATTCGCGCGGGGCCTTGCTGAGGAAGCCTGGCTGTCAGGAAAACGCCCGCATACAACGAATTTAGCTTGGCAGTGCAAAAAGTGGCTTTCGTCTGCTACTACGTGGCCGCTCCAGAGAGGCCCAGGTTGGTCTGTGTGGTATGTAAGCCGGTTTCCCATGCCACAGTCTGAGCTTTGAAAACTAAGTGCCCATTGGCTTCAGTCCCCAACCATCATGTCAGCGAGAGGTGTGTGCAAGCTTCTGCAAAGCCTGGTGGCGGATGGGCCCTAAGCGTCAGGGCCGTTGTCCTGCAGAGAAGGATCTGAGGCTGTCTCAGTTCAAGGGATTTCCTGCTCAGCCATATCCAGACTGGCAGCTAAACACTGCTGTGTCAAGGCGAGCTTCTTATACACACTTCTACTCCCAGACACAGGGATACTGTGAAGAGGTCTTCCGCCCAGCCTCAGGGGAAGAGGCGGGGCAAGTTGCTTTCTGTACAGCATTCATTGGAAGCAGGACGTTTGGAGGTTCTGTTCCACAGGCGAAAAGCAGGCAGCACTAGGAGAATCTGTCAAGGAAGCTCCTCTTTATGGCTAGCGAGGCTTAATTCAAACGTGCAATGGAAAATTGTTCTGGGGTAACTGAGCTCTAACTTCACGCTCTAACACTTGCAGCTACTTTCTCCTAACTCATACAGAGTGGAATCGCCAAATACAGAGTAGAATTCTGTTGCGGTACGCTGTGTTCTTGTGTGCTTGGCGATGTATTGCCGACGGCCTGCGGGACCTGCTTGTCTTCTGTGTTGTGTGTTGTCCGTGCTGTGTGTATCTTGTATGTAGTATGTGCGGTATGTGTTCCTCACTGCTTGCTGAGTGCACAGTTCTGTGTATTTTTCACTGTGCTGTGTGTTATGTGAGATGTTGGTATTTGTGAGTGGTGTGTGTTGAGTGGTTCTTCGTGCATTGTACATTTCGCCTTTTTTGATGAGTTCTCTGTTGGCGGTTGCATATGTTGTGCGTTTGGTGTGTGGCTTCCCGTCTAATGTGTAGTGTGAAATGTGTGTCTGGTCTTTCTGTTGTCTGCTGTGTTGTGTACTGTGTTCTGGGTTGTGCGAGTGCTGTCTTTCGGCTTTCCGTGTGTTGCATACTGGGTCGATGTTGGGTGGGCTGTGTAATTTGAGCACTGTGTGCAAAGTTGAGTTTGCCTTGTGTCGGACGTGTTGTGTGCATGTGCATGTTGTGTGTGTGTGTTTGTGCGTTTTCGTTCGTGCTGTCTGCGTGTGGGTCTGCGTGTGCGCAGTATTGTATGCTTGTGGTTGTGCGTGTTGTGTGTAGTGCGTTCTATGTGTGTTGCATGTGTTTTCGTCAGTTGCGTGTGTGCACTTGTAGGTGCTGTGTCAGTTTTGTGTGTGTGAGATTGTGATTTGTTTGCTGTTGTGTTAGAGAGGCTGTGTGTGTGTGTTTGGCTGTTTGAGTTATGCACATGATGTGAGATGTGTTGACTGTGTGTGGTTGTGCTTGTTTTGTACGTCTCTTGTGCGCAGTCTGCGGTCTGTGCAGTGTTTATCGCGCGTATTGTGAGCAGTAGCTATGTGCCTGCCTTTCAAGGGTGTGGTGTGTTTATGGTGTCTGTTGTGTGGCGTGTTTCTCTGTTGTGTGTGTGTGCACTGCGTTGTGCTCCTCTGTGAGGATGTATGTGTGGTGTGTCTGTGCGTGATTGTGTGTGTAGTGCGTAGTGTGTGAAATGGGTGCTACTTGTCTTCTTGGTTGGTTATATGTGTTTTGCCCATGGATTTGGGAGTGTCGTGTGTGTTAGGAGTTGTGGTGCTTTCTGTGTGTGTCGTGTGCTGTGTTGTTCTGTGATTTGTGTTTGTGCTGTGTGTGTCCTACTCTGTGTGTTCTGTGGTCTGTGTGTTTTGCAAGTTGAGTGAGATATTGCGTGTTATGACCGATATCTTGTGTATATGTTGCGTGTTTGGCATTGTGCATTCTGCGAGGCTCTGTGTGCTGTATGTTTTATGTGTGTTTGGAGTGATGTGTGCACTGTGTGAAATGTGTGTTGCATAAATTCGGTGTTCTTTCTGTGGTGGTTTGTGTGTGTTTTGCATGGGGGTTGCTATGTGTGTGGTTGTGTTTGACAGGTTGTGTGCGTGGTTGGCTCCTTGAGCAATGAGTGTACTTTGTGATGCGTGTACTGTGTATGGTCAAGCTTGGTCAGTGGGCCTCACTGTGGGTGTTGTGTTCACTCTGAGAACCGTGGTTCACGTGTATAGCGTGCAGTTATGTTCTCGGTGTGATGTGCTGTGCGTTGAGGGACTTCTGCATTCAAGTGCACAGAAGGTAGCCTCTCATGCTTGTCCGTTTTCGCCACAGGTTTGTAATCCTCCAGGAGGGCGTTGTTTCCTGAGGGTGCAAAGAGCCACGTCATCCCTTTAATAGCAAGGCCCTGACGATGCCTTTGTAGTAATCTGTCAGAAACTGCTGCGGGAGAGCCTTGTGCCAAACTCTGCTGGGGAAACAATCCACCGTGCACTGAGGAGACCCTCCCTGAGAGAATACTAGGCTGCTTTCGCCTTGCATGCAACTGGCTCCTACGTGATAAGGAAAACAGTAAACATTGCAGTAGAAGGCGGTCTTCTCTGTACGCCCTCTGTCTCAGAGACCTAAGTGAGCCGCGAATAGGCCTTCGCACTAGCCACACAGGAAGCTGCAGAACAAGATGCTTTGAAATGACAGCAGTGGAGGCAAGCCAGCTATGGATTCAGCTTATGTGAGTGAAAGAAACCAGTGCGGGATGGCCCATCCAAGGAATCATTGAAGCCGTGGCGGTGGAAGTTGAAACTGAGCTTGCAATGTGCTTTCCGTGTCTGTCGTGTGCGCGTGCACTCTAAGCGCCTGAGTGACGTCTGCTGCGCAGAGCTCTGTGTGTGCCGAGCGGCGTGCGCTCGCTTGGGTGGCCATTCGCGTGAGGCCTTGCTGAGGCAGCCTGGCTGTCAGAAAGTTGCCCGCATACAACGAATTCCGCTTGCAAAGTGCTTCCCGTGTCTGCCCTGTGTGCCTGCACTCTAAGCACCTGAGTGGAGTCTGCTGCGCAGAGCTCTGTGTGTGCCGAGCGGCGTGCGCTCGCTTGGGTGGCCATTCGCGTGAGGCCTTGCTGAGGCAGCCTGGCTGTCAGAAAGTTGCCCGCATACAACGAATTCCGCTTGCAATGTGCTTCCCGTGTCTGCCCTGTGTGCCTGCACTCTAAGCGCCTGAGTGGAGTCTGCTGCGCAGAGCTCTGTGTGTGCTGAGCGGCGTGCGCTCGCTTGGGTGGCCATTCGCGCGAGGCCTTGCTGAGGAAGCCTGGCTGTCAGGAAAACGCCCGCATACAACGAATTTAGCTTGGCAGTGCAAAAAGTCGCTTTCGTCTGCTACTACGTGGCCGCTCCAGAGAGGCCCAGGTTGGTCTGTGTGGTATGTAAGCCGGTTTCCCATGCCACAGTCTGAGCTTTGAAAACTAAGTGCCCATTGGCTTCAGTCCCCAACCATCATGTCAGCGAGAGGTGTGTGCAAGCTTCTGCAAAGCCTGGTGGCGGATGGGCCCTAAGCGTCAGGGCCGTTGTCCTGCAGAGAAGGATCTGAGGCTGTCTCAGTTCAAGGGATTTCCTGCTCAGCCATATCCAGACTGGCAGCTAAACACTGCTGTGTCAAGGCGAGCTTCTTATACACACTTCTACTCCCAGACACAGGGATACTGTGAAGAGGTCTTCCGCCCAGCCTCAGGGGAAGAGGCGGGGCAAGTTGCTTTCTGTACAGCATTCATTGGAAGCAGGACGTTTGGAGGTTCTGTTCCACAGGCGAAAAGCAGGCAGCACTAGGAGAATCTGTCAAGGAAGCTCCTCTTTATGGCTAGCGAGGCTTAATTCAAACGTGCAATGGAAAATTGTTCTGGGGTAACTGAGCTCTAACTTCACGCTCTAACACTTGCAGCTACTTTCTCCTAACTCATACAGAGTGGAATCGCCAAATACAGAGTAGAATTCTGTTGCGGTACGCTGTGTTCTTGTGTGCTTGGCGATGTATTGCCGACGGCCTGCGGGACCTGCTTGTCTTCTGTGTTGTGTGTTGTCCGTGCTGTGTGTATCTTGTATGTAGTATGTGCGGTATGTGTTCCTCACTGCTTGCTGAGTGCACAGTTCTGTGTATTTTTCACTGTGCTGTGTGTTATGTGAGATGTTGGTATTTGTGAGTGGTGTGTGTTGAGTGGTTCTTCGTGCATTGTACATTTCGCCTTTTTTGATGAGTTCTCTGTTGGCGGTTGCATATGTTGTGCGTTTGGTGTGTGGCTTCCCGTCTAATGTGTAGTGTGAAATGTGTGTCTGGTCTTTCTGTTGTCTGCTGTGTTGTGTACTGTGTTCTGGGTTGTGCGAGTGCTGTCTTTCGGCTTTCCGTGTGTTGCATACTGGGTCGATGTTGGGTGGGCTGTGTAATTTGAGCACTGTGTGCAAAGTTGAGTTTGCCTTGTGTCGGACGTGTTGTGTGCATGTGCATGTTGTGTGTGTGTGTTTGTGCGTTTTCGTTCGTGCTGTCTGCGTGTGGGTCTGCGTGTGCGCAGTATTGTATGCTTGTGGTTGTGCGTGTTGTGTGTAGTGCGTTCTATGTGTGTTGCATGTGTTTTCGTCAGTTGCGTGTGTGCACTTGTAGGTGCTGTGTCAGTTTTGTGTGTGTGAGATTGTGATTTGTGTGCTGTTGTGTTAGAGAGGCTGTGTGTGTGTGTTTGGCTGTTTGAGTTATGCACATGATGTGAGATGTGTTGACTGTGTGTGGTTGTGCTTGTTTTGTACGTCTCTTGTGCGCAGTCTGCAGTCTGTGCAGTGTTTATCGCGCGTATTGTGAGCAGTAGCTATGTGCCTGCCTTTCAAGGGTGTGGTGTGTTTATGGTGTCTGTTGTGTGGCGTGTTTCTGTGTTGTGTGTGTGTGCACTGCGTTGTGCTCCTGTGTGAGGATGTATGTGTGGTGTGTCTGGGCGTGATTGTGTGTGTAGTGCGTAGTGTGTGAAATGGGTGCTACTTGTCTTCTTGGTTGGTTATATGTGTTTTGCCCATGGATTTGGGAGTGTCGTGTGTGTTAGGAGTTGTGGTGCTTTCTGTGTGTGTCGTGTGCTGTGTTGTTCTGTGATTTGTGTTTGTGCTGTGTGTGTCCTACTCTGTGTGTTCTGTGGTCTGTGTGTTTTGCAAGTTGAGTGAGATATTGCGTGTTATGACCGATATCTTGTGTATATGTTGCGTGTTTGGCATTGTGCATTCTGCGAGGCTCTGTGTGCTGTATGTTTTATGTGTGTTTGGAGTGATGTGTGCACTGTGTGAAATGTGTGTTGCATAAATTCGGTGTTCTTTCTGTGGTGGTTTGTGTGTGTTTTGCATGGGGGTTGCTATGTGTGTGGTTGTGTTTGACAGGTTGTGTGCGTGGTTGGCTCCTTGAGCAATGAGTGTACTTTGTGATGCGTGTACTGTGTATGGTCAAGCTTGGTCAGTGGGCCTCACTGTGGGTGTTGTGTTCACTCTGAGAACCGTGGTTCACGTGTATAGCGTGCAGTTATGTTCTCGGTGTGATGTGCTGTGCGTTGAGGGACTTCTGCATTCAAGTGCACAGAAGGTAGCCTCTCATGCTTGTCCGTTTTCGCCACAGGTTTGTAATCCTCCAGGAGGGCGTTGTTTCCTGAGGGTGCAAAGAGCCACGTCATCCCTTTAATAGCAAGGCCCTGACGATGCCTTTGTAGTAATCTGTCAGAAACTGCTGCGGGAGAGCCTTGTGCCAAACTCTGCTGGGGAAACAATCCACCGTGCACTGAGGAGACCCTCCCTGAGAGAATACTAGGCTGCTTTCGCCTTGCATGCAACTGGCTCCTACGTGATAAGGAAAACAGTAAACATTGCAGTAGAAGGCGGTCTTCTCTGTACGCCCTCTGTCTCAGAGACCTAAGTGAGCCGCGAATAGGCCTTCGCACTAGCCACACAGGAAGCTGCAGAACAAGATGCTTTGAAATGACAGCAGTGGAGGCAAGCCAGCTATGGATTCAGCTTATGTGAGTGAAAGAAACCAGTGCGGGATGGCCCATCCAAGGAATCATTGAAGCCGTGGCGGTGGAAGTTGAAACTGAGCTTGCAATGTGCTTTCCGTGTCTGTCGTGTGCGCGTGCACTCTAAGCGCCTGAGTGACGCGGCGTGCGCTCGCTTGGGTGGCCATTCGCGTGAGGCCTTGCTGAGGCAGCCTGGCTGTCAGAAAGTTGCCCGCATACAACGAATTCCGCTTGCAAAGTGCTTCCCGTGTCTGCCCTGTGTGCCTGCACTCTAAGCACCTGAGTGGAGTCTGCTGCGCAGAGCTCTGTGTGTGCCGAGCGGCGTGCGCTCGCTTGGGTGGCCATTCGCGTGAGGCCTTGCTGAGGCAGCCTGGCTGTCAGAAAGTTGCCCGCATACAACGAATTCCGCTTGCAATGTGCTTCCCGTGTCTGCCGTGTGTGCCTGCACTCTAAGCGCCCGAGTGGAGTCTGCTGCGCAGAGCTCTGTGTGTGCTGAGCGGCGTGCGCTCGCTTGGGTGGCCATTCGCGCGAGGCCTTGCTGAGGAAGCCTGGCTGTCAGGAAAACGCCCGCATACAACGAATTTAGCTTGGCAGTGCAAAAAGTCGCTTTCGTCTGCTACTACGTGGCCGCTCCAGAGAGGCCCAGGTTGGTCTGTGTGGTATGTAAGCCGGTTTCCCATGCCACAGTCTGAGCTTTGAAAACTAAGTGCCCATTGGCTTCAGTCCCCAACCATCATGTCAGCGAGAGGTGTGTGCAAGCTTCTGCAAAGCCTGGTGGCAGATGGGCCCTAAGCGTCAGGGCCGTTGTCCTGCAGAGAAGGATCTGAGGCTGTCTCAGTTCAAGGGATTTCCTGCTCAGCCATATCCAGACTGGCAGCTAAACACTGCTGTGTCAAGGCGAGCTTCTTATACACACTTCTACTCCCAGACACAGGGATACTGTGAAGAGGTCTTCCGCCCAGCCTCAGGGGAAGAGGCGGGGCAAGTTGCTTTCTGTACAGCATTCATTGGAAGCAGGACGTTTGGAGGTTCTGTTCCACAGGCGAAAAGCAGGCAGCACTAGGAGAATCTGTCAAGGAAGCTCCTCTTTATGGCTAGCGAGGCTTAATTCAAACGTGCAATGGAAAATTGTTCTGGGGTAACTGAGCTCTAACTTCACGCTCTAACACTTGCAGCTACTTTCTCCTAACTCATACAGAGTGGAATCGCCAAATACAGAGTAGAATTCTGTTGCGGTACGCTGTGTTCTTGTGTGCTTGGCGATGTATTGCCGACGGCCTGCGGGACCTGCTTGTCTTCTGTGTTGTGTGTTGTCCGTGCTGTGTGTATCTTGTATGTAGTATGTGCGGTATGTGTTCCTCACTGCTTGCTGAGTGCACAGTTCTGTGTATTTTTCACTGTGCTGTGTGTTATGTGAGATGTTGGTATTTGTGAGTGGTGTGTGTTGAGTGGTTCTTCGTGCATTGTACATTTCGCCTTTTTTGATGAGTTCTCTGTTGGCGGTTGCATATGTTGTGCGTTTGGTGTGTGGCTTCCCGTCTAATGTGTAGTGTGAAATGTGTGTCTGGTCTTTCTGTTGTCTGCTGTGTTGTGTACTGTGTTCTGGGTTGTGCGAGTGCTGTCTTTCGGCTTTCCGTGTGTTGCATACTGGGTCGATGTTGGGTGGGCTGTGTAATTTGAGCACTGTGTGCAAAGTTGAGTTTGCCTTGTGTCGGACGTGTTGTGTGCATGTGCATGTTGTGTGTGTGTGTTTGTGCGTTTTCGTTCGTGCTGTCTGCGTGTGGGTCTGCGTGTGCGCAGTATTGTATGCTTGTGGTTGTGCGTGTTGTGTGTAGTGCGTTCTATGTGTGTTGCATGTGTTTTCGTCAGTTGCGTGTGTGCACTTGTAGGTGCTGTGTCAGTTTTGTGTGTGTGAGATTGTGATTTGTGTGCTGTTGTGTTAGAGAGGCTGTGTGTGTGTGTTTGGCTGTTTGAGTTATGCACATGATGTGAGATGTGTTGACTGTGTGTGGTTGTGCTTGTTTTGTACGTCTCTTGTGCGCAGTCTGCGGTCTGTGCAGTGTTTATCGCGCGTATTGTGAGCAGTAGCTATGTGCCTGCCTTTCAAGGGTGTGGTGTGTTTATGGTGTCTGTTGTGTGGCGTGTTTCTGTGTTGTGTGTGTGTGCACTGCGTTGTGCTCCTGTGTGAGGATGTATGTGTGGTGTGTCTGTGCGTGATTGTGTGTGTAGTGCGTAGTGTGTGAAATGGGTGCTACTTGTCTTCTTGGTTGGTTATATGTGTTTTGCCCATGGATTTGGGAGTGTCGTGTGTGTTAGGAGTTGTGGTACTTTCTGTGTGTGTCGTGTGCTGTGTTGTTCTGTGATTTGTGTTTGTGCTGTGTGTGTCCTACTCTGTGTGTTCTGTGGTCTGTGTGTTTTGCAAGTTGAGTGAGATATTGCGTGTTATGACCGATATCTTGTGTATATGTTGCGTGTTTGGCATTGTGCATTCTGCGAGGCTCTGTGTGCTGTATGTTTTATGTGTGTTTGGAGTGATGTGTGCACTGTGTGAAATGTGTGTTGCATAAATTCGGTGTTCTTTCTGTGGTGGTTTGTGTGTGTTTTGCATGGGGGTTGCTATGTGTGTGGTTGTGTTTGACAGGTTGTGTGCGTGGTTGGCTCCTTGAGCAATGAGTGTACTTTGTGATGCGTGTACTGTGTATGGTCAAGCTTGGTCAGTGGGCCTCACTGTGGGTGTTGTGTTCACTCTGAGAACCGTGGTTCACGTGTATAGCGTGCAGTTATGTTCTCGGTGTGATGTGCTGTGCGTTGAGGGACTTCTGCATTCAAGTGCACAGAAGGTAGCCTCTCATGCTTGTCCGTTTTCGCCACAGGTTTGTAATCCTCCAGGAGGGCGTTGTTTCCTGAGGGTGCAAAGAGCCACGTCATCCCTTTAATAGCAAGGCCCTGACGATGCCTTTGTAGTAATCTGTCAGAAACTGCTGCGGGAGAGCCTTGTGCCAAACTCTGCTGGGGAAACAATCCACCGTGCACTGAGGAGACCCTCCCTGAGAGAATACTAGGCTGCTTTCGCCTTGCATGCAACTGGCTCCTACGTGATAAGGAAAACAGTAAACATTGCAGTAGAAGGCGGTCTTCTCTGTACGCCCTCTGTCTCAGAGACCTAAGTGAGCCGCGAATAGGCCTTCGCACTAGCCACACAGGAAGCTGCAGAACAAGATGCTTTGAAATGACAGCAGTGGAGGCAAGCCAGCTATGGATTCAGCTTATGTGAGTGAAAGAAACCAGTGCGGGATGGCCCATCCAAGGAATCATTGAAGCCGTGGCGGTGGAAGTTGAAACTGAGCTTGCAATGTGCTTTCCGTGTCTGTCGTGTGCGCGTGCACTCTAAGCGCCTGAGTGACGTCTGCTGCGCAGAGCTCTGTGTGTGCCGAGCGGCGTGCGCTCGCTTGGGTGGCCATTCGCGTGAGGCCTTGCTGAGGCAGCCTGGCTGTCAGAAAGTTGCCCGCATACAACGAATTCCGCTTGCAAAGTGCTTCCCGTGTCTGCCCTGTGTGCCTGCACTCTAAGCACCTGAGTGGAGTCTGCTGCGCAGAGCTCTGTGTGTGCCGAGCGGCGTGCGCTCGCTTGGGTGGCCATTCGCGTGAGGCCTTGCTGAGGCAGCCTGGCTGTCAGAAAGTTGCCCGCATACAACGAATTCCGCTTGCAATGTGCTTCCCGTGTCTGCCGTGTGTGCCTGCACTCTAAGCGCCTGAGTGGAGTCTGCTGCGCAGAGCTCTGTGTGTGCTGAGCGGCGTGCGCTCGCTTGGGTGGCCATTCGCGCGAGGCCTTGCTGAGGAAGCCTGGCTGTCAGGAAAACGCCCGCATACAACGAATTTAGCTTGGCAGTGCAAAAAGTCGCTTTCGTCTGCTACTACGTGGCCGCTCCAGAGAGGCCCAGGTTGGTCTGTGTGGTATGTAAGCCGGTTTCCCATGCCACAGTCTGAGCTTTGAAAACTAAGTGCCCATTGGCTTCAGTCCCCAACCATCATGTCAGCGAGAGGTGTGTGCAAGCTTCTGCAAAGCCTGGTGGCGGATGGGCCCTAAGCGTCAGGGCCGTTGTCCTGCAGAGAAGGATCTGAGGCTGTCTCAGTTCAAGGGATTTCCTGCTCAGCCATATCCAGACTGGCAGCTAAACACTGCTGTGTCAAGGCGAGCTTCTTATACACACTTCTACTCCCAGACACAGGGATACTGTGAAGAGGTCTTCCGCCCAGCCTCAGGGGAAGAGGCGGGGCAAGTTGCTTTCTGTACAGCATTCATTGGAAGCAGGACGTTTGGAGGTTCTGTTCCACAGGCGAAAAGCAGGCAGCACTAGGAGAATCTGTCAAGGAAGCTCCTCTTTATGGCTAGCGAGGCTTAATTCAAACGTGCAATGGAAAATTGTTCTGGGGTAACTGAGCTCTAACTTCACGCTCTAACACTTGCAGCTACTTTCTCCTAACTCATACAGAGTGGAATCGCCAAATACAGAGTAGAATTCTGTTGCGGTACGCTGTGTTCTTGTGTGCTTGGCGATGTATTGCCGACGGCCTGCGGGACCTGCTTGTCTTCTGTGTTGTGTGTTGTCCGTGCTGTGTGTATCTTGTATGTAGTATGTGCGGTATGTGTTCCTCACTGCTTGCTGAGTGCACAGTTCTGTGTATTTTTCACTGTGCTGTGTGTTATGTGAGATGTTGGTATTTGTGAGTGGTGTGTGTTGAGTGGTTCTTCGTGCATTGTACATTTCGCCTTTTTTGATGAGTTCTCTGTTGGCGGTTGCATATGTTGTGCGTTTGGTGTGTGGCTTCCCGTCTAATGTGTAGTGTGAAATGTGTGTCTGGTCTTTCTGTTGTCTGCTGTGTTGTGTACTGTGTTCTGGGTTGTGCGAGTGCTGTCTTTCGGCTTTCCGTGTGTTGCATACTGGGTCGATGTTGGGTGGGCTGTGTAATTTGAGCACTGTGTGCAAAGTTGAGTTTGCCTTGTGTCGGACGTGTTGTGTGCATGTGCATGTTGTGTGTGTGTGTTTGTGCGTTTTCGTTCGTGCTGTCTGCGTGTGGGTCTGCGTGTGCGCAGTATTGTATGCTTGTGGTTGTGCGTGTTGTGTGTAGTGCGTTCTATGTGTGTTGCATGTGTTTTCGTCAGTTGCGTGTGTGCACTTGTAGGTGCTGTGTCAGTTTTGTGTGTGTGAGATTGTGATTTGTGTGCTGTTGTGTTAGAGAGGCTGTGTGTGTGTGTTTGGTTGTTTGAGTTATGCACATGATGTGAGATGTGTTGACTGTGTGTGGTTGTGCTTGTTTTGTACTTCTCTTCTGCGCAGTCTGCGGTCTGTGCAGTGTTTAGCGCGCGTATTGTGAGCAGTAGCTATGTGCCTGCCTTTCAAGGGTGTGGTGTGTTTATGGTGTCTGTTGTGTGGCGTGTTTCTGTGTTGTGTGTGTGTGCACTGCGTTGTGCTCCTGTGTGAGGATGTATGTGTGGTGTGTCTGTGCGTGATTGTGTGTGTAGTGCGTAGTGTGTGAAATGGGTGCTACTTGTCTTCTTGGTTGGTTATATGTGTTTTGCCCATGGATTTGGGAGTGTCGTGTGTGTTAGGAGTTGTGGTACTTTCTGTGTGTGTCGTGTGCTGTGTTGTTCTGTGATTTGTGTTTGTGCTGTGTGTGTCCTACTCTGTGTGTTCTGTGGTCTGTGTGTTTTGCAAGTTGAGTGAGATATTGCGTGTTATGACCGATATCTTGTGTATATGTTGCGTGTTTGGCATTGTGCATTCTGCGAGGCTCTGTGTGCTGTATGTTTTATGTGTGTTTGGAGTGATGTGTGCACTGTGTGAAATGTGTGTTGCATAAATTCGGTGTTCTTTCTGTGGTGGTTTGTGTGTGTTTTGCATGGGGGTTGCTATGTGTGTGGTTGTGTTTGACAGGTTGTGTGCGTGGTTGGCTCCTTGAGCAATGAGTGTACTTTGTGATGCGTGTACTGTGTATGGTCAAGCTTGGTCAGTGGGCCTCACTGTGGGTGTTGTGTTCACTCTGAGAACCGTGGTTCACGTGTATAGCGTGCAGTTATGTTCTCGGTGTGATGTGCTGTGCGTTGAGGGACTTCTGCATTCAAGTGCACAGAAGGTAGCCTCTCATGCTTGTCCGTTTTCGCCACAGGTTTGTAATCCTCCAGGAGGGCGTTGTTTCCTGAGGGTGCAAAGAGCCACGTCATCCCTTTAATAGCAAGGCCCTGACGATGCCTTTGTAGTAATCTGTCAGAAACTGCTGCGGGAGAGCCTTGTGCCAAACTCTGCTGGGGAAACAATCCACCGTGCACTGAGGAGACCCTCCCTGAGAGAATACTAGGCTGCTTTCGCCTTGCATGCAACTGGCTCCTACGTGATAAGGAAAACAGTAAACATTGCAGTAGAAGGCGGTCTTCTCTGTACGCCCTCTGTCTCAGAGACCTAAGTGAGCCGCGAATAGGCCTTCGCACTAGCCACACAGGAAGCTGCAGAACAAGATGCTTTGAAATGACAGCAGTGGAGGCAAGCCAGCTATGGATTCAGCTTATGTGAGTGAAAGAAACCAGTGCGGGATGGCCCATCCAAGGAATCATTGAAGCCGTGGCGGTGGAAGTTGAAACTGAGCTTGCAATGTGCTTTCCGTGTCTGTCGTGTGCGCGTGCACTCTAAGCGCCTGAGTGACGTCTGCTGCGCAGAGCTCTGTGTGTGCCGAGCGGCGTGCGCTCGCTTGGGTGGCCATTCGCGTGAGGCCTTGCTGAGGCAGCCTGGCTGTCAGAAAGTTGCCCGCATACAACGAATTCCGCTTGCAAAGTGCTTCCCGTGTCTGCCCTGTGTGCCTGCACTCTAAGCACCTGAGTGGAGTCTGCTGCGCAGAGCTCTGTGTGTGCCGAGCGGCGTGCGCTCGCTTGGGTGGCCATTCGCGTGAGGCCTTGCTGAGGCAGCCTGGCTGTCAGAAAGTTGCCCGCATACAACGAATTCCGCTTGCAATGTGCTTCCCGTGTCTGCCGTGTGTGCCTGCACTCTAAGCGCCTGAGTGGAGTCTGCTGCGCAGAGCTCTGTGTGTGCTGAGCGGCGTGCGCTCGCTTGGGTGGCCATTCGCGCGAGGCCTTGCTGAGGAAGCCTGGCTGTCAGGAAAACGCCCGCATACAACGAATTTAGCTTGGCAGTGCAAAAAGTCGCTTTCGTCTGCTACTACGGGGCCGCTCCAGAGAGGCCCAGGTTGGTCCGTGTGGTATGTAAGCCGGTTTCCCATGCCACAGTCTGAGCTTTGAAAACTAAGTGCCCATTGGCTTCAGTCCCCAACCATCATGTCAGCGAGAGGTGTGTGCAAGCTTCTGCAAAGCCTGGTGGCGGATGGGCCCTAAGCGTCAGGGCCGTTGTCCTGCAGAGAAGGATCTGAGGCTGTCTCAGTTCAAGGGATTTCCTGCTCAGCCATATCCAGACTGGCAGCTAAACACTGCTGTGTCAAGGCGAGCTTCTTATACACACTTCTACTCCCAGACACAGGGATACTGTGAAGAGGTCTTCCGCCCAGCCTCAGGGGAAGAGGCGGGGCAAGTTGCTTTCTGTACAGCATTCATTGGAAGCAGGACGTTTGGAGGTTCTGTTCCACAGGCGAAAAGCAGGCAGCACTAGGAGAATCTGTCAAGGAAGCTCCTCTTTATGGCTAGCGAGGCTTAATTCAAACGTGCAATGGGAAAATGGTCTGGGGTAACTGAGCTCTAACTTCACGCTCTAACCCTTGCAGCTACTTTCTCCTAACTCATACAGAGTGGAATCGCCAAATACAGAGTAGAATTCTGTTGCGGTACGCTGTGTTCTTGTGTGCTTGGCGATGTATTGCCGACGGCCTGCGGGACCTGCTTGTCTTCTGTGTTGTGTGTTGTCCGTGCTGTGTGTATCTTGTATGTAGTATGTGCGGTATGTGTTCCTCACTGCTTGCTGAGTGCACAGTTCTGTGTATTTTTCACTGTGCTGTGTGTTATGTGAGATGTTGGTATTTGTGAGTGGTGTGTGTTGAGTGGTTCTTCGTGCATTGTACATTTCGCCTTTTTTGATGAGTTCTCTGTTGGCGGTTGCATATGTTGTGCGTTTGGTGTGTGGCTTCCCGTCTAATGTGTAGTGTGAAATGTGTGTCTGGTCTTTCTGTTGTCTGCTGTGTTGTGTACTGTGTTCTGGGTTGTGCGAGTGCTGTCTTTCGGCTTTCCGTGTGTTGCATACTGGGTCGATGTTGGGTGGGCTGTGTAATTTGAGCACTGTGTGCAAAGTTGAGTTTGCCTTGTGTCGGACGTGTTGTGTGCATGTGCATGTTGTGTGTGTGTGTTTGTGCGTTTTCGTTCGTGCTGTCTGCGTGTGGGTCTGCGTGTGCGCAGTATTGTATGCTTGTGGTTGTGCGTGTTGTGTGTAGTGCGTTCTATGTGTGTTGCATGTGTTTTCGTCAGTTGCGTGTGTGCACTTGTAGGTGCTGTGTCAGTTTTGTGTGTGTGAGATTGTGATTTGTGTGCTGTTGTGTTAGAGAGGCTGTGTGTGTGTGTTTGGCTGTTTGAGTTATGCACATGATGTGAGATGTGTTGACTGTGTGTGGTTGTGCTTGTTTTGTACGTCTCTTGTGCGCAGTCTGCGGTCTGTGCAGTGTTTATCGCGCGTATTGTGAGCAGTAGCTATGTGCCTGCCTTTCAAGGGTGTGGTGTGTTTATGGTGTCTGTTGTGTGGCGTGTTTCTGTGTTGTGTGTGTGTGCACTGCGTTGTGCTCCTGTGTGAGGATGTATGTGTGGTGTGTCTGTGCGTGATTGTGTGTGTAGTGCGTAGTGTGTGAAATGGGTGCTACTTGTCTTCTTGGTTGGTTATATGTGTTTTGCCCATGGATTTGGGAGTGTCGTGTGTGTTAGGAGTTGTGGTACTTTCTGTGTGTGTCGTGTGCTGTGTTGTTCTGTGATTTGTGTTTGTGCTGTGTGTGTCCTACTCTGTGTGTTCTGTGGTCTGTGTGTTTTGCAAGTTGAGTGAGATATTGCGTGTTATGACCGATATCTTGTGTATATGTTGCGTGTTTGGCATTGTGCATTCTGCGAGGCTCTGTGTGCTGTATGTTTTATGTGTGTTTGGAGTGATGTGTGCACTGTGTGAAATGTGTGTTGCATAAATTCGGTGTTCTTTCTGTGGTGGTTTGTGTGTGTTTTGCATGGGGGTTGCTATGTGTGTGGTTGTGTTTGACAGGTTGTGTGCGTGGTTGGCTCCTTGAGCAATGAGTGTACTTTGTGATGCGTGTACTGTGTATGGTCAAGCTTGGTCAGTGGGCCTCACTGTGGGTGTTGTGTTCACTCTGAGAACCGTGGTTCACGTGTATAGCGTGCAGTTATGTTCTCGGTGTGATGTGCTGTGCGTTGAGGGACTTCTGCATTCAAGTGCACAGAAGGTAGCCTCTCATGCTTGTCCGTTTTCGCCACAGGTTTGTAATCCTCCAGGAGGGCGTTGTTTCCTGAGGGTGCAAAGAGCCACGTCATCCCTTTAATAGCAAGGCCCTGACGATGCCTTTGTAGTAATCTGTCAGAAACTGCTGCGGGAGAGCCTTGTGCCAAACTCTGCTGGGGAAACAATCCACCGTGCACTGAGGAGACCCTCCCTGAGAGAATACTAGGCTGCTTTCGCCTTGCATGCAACTGGCTCCTACGTGATAAGGAAAACAGTAAACATTGCAGTAGAAGGCGGTCTTCTCTGTACGCCCTCTGTCTCAGAGACCTAAGTGAGCCGCGAATAGGCCTTCGCACTAGCCACACAGGAAGCTGCAGAACAAGATGCTTTGAAATGACAGCAGTGGAGGCAAGCCAGCTATGGATTCAGCTTATGTGAGTGAAAGAAACCAGTGCGGGATGGCCCATCCAAGGAATCATTGAAGCCGTGGCGGTGGAAGTTGAAACTGAGCTTGCAATGTGCTTTCCGTGTCTGTCGTGTGCGCGTGCACTCTAAGCGCCTGAGTGACGTCTGCTGCGCAGAGCTCTGTGTGTGCCGAGCGGCGTGCGCTCGCTTGGGTGGCCATTCGCGTGAGGCCTTGCTGAGGCAGCCTGGCTGTCAGAAAGTTGCCCGCATACAACGAATTCCGCTTGCAAAGTGCTTCCCGTGTCTGCCCTGTGTGCCTGCACTCTAAGCACCTGAGTGGAGTCTGCTGCGCAGAGCTCTGTGTGTGCCGAGCGGCGTGCGCTCGCTTGGGTGGCCATTCGCGTGAGGCCTTGCTGAGGCAGCCTGGCTGTCAGAAAGTTGCCCGCATACAACGAATTCCGCTTGCAATGTGCTTCCCGTGTCTGCCGTGTGTGCCTGCACTCTAAGCGCCTGAGTGGAGTCTGCTGCGCAGAGCTCTGTGTGTGCTGAGCGGCGTGCGCTCGCTTGGGTGGCCATTCGCGCGAGGCCTTGCTGAGGAAGCCTGGCTGTCAGGAAAACGCCCGCATACAACGAATTTAGCTTGGCAGTGCAAAAAGTCGCTTTCGTCTGCTACTACGTGGCCGCTCCAGAGAGGCCCAGGTTGGTCTGTGTGGTATGTAAGCCGGTTTCCCATGCCACAGTCTGAGCTTTGAAAACTAAGTGCCCATTGGCTTCAGTCCCCAACCATCATGTCAGCGAGAGGTGTGTGCAAGCTTCTGCAAAGCCTGGTGGCGGATGGGCCCTAAGCGTCAGGGCCGTTGTCCTGCAGAGAAGGATCTGAGGCTGTCTCAGTTCAAGGGATTTCCTGCTCAGCCATATCCAGACTGGCAGCTAAACACTGCTGTGTCAAGGCGAGCTTCTTATACACACTTCTACTCCCAGACACAGGGATACTGTGAAGAGGTCTTCCGCCCAGCCTCAGGGGAAGAGGCGGGGCAAGTTGCTTTCTGTACAGCATTCATTGGAAGCAGGACGTTTGGAGGTTCTGTTCCACAGGCGAAAAGCAGGCAGCACTAGGAGAATCTGTCAAGGAAGCTCCTCTTTATGGCTAGCGAGGCTTAATTCAAACGTGCAATGGAAAATTGTTCTGGGGTAACTGAGCTCTAACTTCACGCTCTAACACTTGCAGCTACTTTCTCCTAACTCATACAGAGTGGAATCGCCAAATACAGAGTAGAATTCTGTTGCGGTACGCTGTGTTCTTGTGTGCTTGGCGATGTATTGCCGACGGCCTGCGGGACCTGCTTGTCTTCTGTGTTGTGTGTTGTCCGTGCTGTGTGTATCTTGTATGTAGTATGTGCGGTATGTGTTCCTCACTGCTTGCTGAGTGCACAGTTCTGTGTATTTTTCACTGTGCTGTGTGTTATGTGAGATGTTGGTATTTGTGAGTGGTGTGTGTTGAGTGGTTCTTCGTGCATTGTACATTTCGCCTTTTTTGATGAGTTCTCTGTTGGCGGTTGCATATGTTGTGCGTTTGGTGTGTGGCTTCCCGTCTAATGTGTAGTGTGAAATGTGTGTCTGGTCTTTCTGTTGTCTGCTGTGTTGTGTACTGTGTTCTGGGTTGTGCGAGTGCTGTCTTTCGGCTTTCCGTGTGTTGCATACTGGGTCGATGTTGGGTGGGCTGTGTAATTTGAGCACTGTGTGCAAAGTTGAGTTTGCCTTGTGTCGGACGTGTTGTGTGCATGTGCATGTTGTGTGTGTGTGTTTGTGCGTTTTCGTTCGTGCTGTCTGCGTGTGGGTCTGCGTGTGCGCAGTATTGTATGCTTGTGGTTGTGCGTGTTGTGTGTAGTGCGTTCTATGTGTGTTGCATGTGTTTTCGTCAGTTGCGTGTGTGCACTTGTAGGTGCTGTGTCAGTTTTGTGTGTGTGAGATTGTGATTTGTGTGCTGTTGTGTTAGAGAGGCTGTGTGTGTGTGTTTGGCTGTTTGAGTTATGCACATGATGTGAGATGTGTTGACTGTGTGTGGTTGTGCTTGTTTTGTACGTCTCTTGTGCGCAGTCTGCGGTCTGTGCAGTGTTTATCGCGCGTATTGTGAGCAGTAGCTATGTGCCTGCCTTTCAAGGGTGTGGTGTGTTTATGGTGTCTGTTGTGTGGCGTGTTTCTGTGTTGTGTGTGTGTGCACTGCGTTGTGCTCCTGTGTGAGGATGTATGTGTGGTGTGTCTGTGCGTGATTGTGTGTGTAGTGCGTAGTGTGTGAAATGGGTGCTACTTGTCTTCTTGGTTGGTTATATGTGTTTTGCCCATGGATTTGGGAGTGTCGTGTGTGTTAGGAGTTGTGGTACTTTCTGTGTGTGTCGTGTGCTGTGTTGTTCTGTGATTTGTGTTTGTGCTGTGTGTGTCCTACTCTGTGTGTTCTGTGGTCTGTGTGTTTTGCAAGTTGAGTGAGATATTGCGTGTTATGACCGATATCTTGTGTATATGTTGCGTGTTTGGCATTGTGCATTCTGCGAGGCTCTGTGTGCTGTATGTTTTATGTGTGTTTGGAGTGATGTGTGCACTGTGTGAAATGTGTGTTGCATAAATTCGGTGTTCTTTCTGTGGTGGTTTGTGTGTGTTTTGCATGGGGGTTGCTATGTGTGTGGTTGTGTTTGACAGGTTGTGTGCGTGGTTGGCTCCTTGAGCAATGAGTGTACTTTGTGATGCGTGTACTGTGTATGGTCAAGCTTGGTCAGTGGGCCTCACTGTGGGTGTTGTGTTCACTCTGAGAACCGTGGTTCACGTGTATAGCGTGCAGTTATGTTCTCGGTGTGATGTGCTGTGCGTTGAGGGACTTCTGCATTCAAGTGCACAGAAGGTAGCCTCTCATGCTTGTCCGTTTTCGCCACAGGTTTGTAATCCTCCAGGAGGGCGTTGTTTCCTGAGGGTGCAAAGAGCCACGTCATCCCTTTAATAGCAAGGCCCTGACGATGCCTTTGTAGTAATCTGTCAGAAACTGCTGCGGGAGAGCCTTGTGCCAAACTCTGCTGGGGAAACAATCCACCGTGCACTGAGGAGACCCTCCCTGAGAGAATACTAGGCTGCTTTCGCCTTGCATGCAACTTGCTCCTACGTGATAAGGAAAACAGTAAACATTGCAGTAGAAGGCGGTCTTCTCTGTACGCCCTCTGTCTCAGAGACCTAAGTGAGCCGCGAATAGGCCTTCGCACTAGCCACACAGGAAGCTGCAGAACAAGATGCTTTGAAATGACAGCAGTGGAGGCAAGCCAGCTATGGATTCAGCTTATGTGAGTGAAAGAAACCAGTGCGGGATGGCCCATCCAAGGAATCATTGAAGCCGTGGCGGTGGAAGTTGAAACTGAGCTTGCAATGTGCTTTCCGTGTCTGTCGTGTGCGCGTGCACTCTAAGCGCCTGAGTGACGTCTGCTGCGCAGAGCTCTTGGTGTGCCGAGCGGCGTGCGCTCGCTTGGGTGGCCATTCGCGTGAGGCCTTGCTGAGGCAGCCTGGCTGTCAGAAAGTTGCCCGCATACAACGAATTCCGCTTGCAAAGTGCTTCCCGTGTCTGCCCTGTGTGCCTGCACTCTAAGCACCTGAGTGGAGTCTGCTGCGCAGAGCTCTGTGTGTGCCGAGCGGCGTGCGCTCGCTTGGGTGGCCATTCGCGTGAGGCCTTGCTGAGGCAGCCTGGCTGTCAGAAAGTTGCCCGCATACAACGAATTCCGCTTGCAATGTGCTTCCCGTGTCTGCCGTGTGTGCCTGCACTCTAAGCGCCTGAGTGGAGTCGGCTGCGCAGAGCTCTGTGTGTGCTGAGCGGCGTGCGCTCGCTTGGGTGGCCATTCGCGCGAGGCCTTGCTGAGGAAGCCTGGCTGTCAGGAAAACGCCCGCATACAACGAATTTAGCTTGGCAGTGCAAAAAGTCGCTTTCGTCTGCTACTACGTGGCCGCTCCAGAGAGGCCCAGGTTGGTCTGTGTGGTATGTAAGCCGGTTTCCCATGCCACAGTCTGAGCTTTGAAAACTAAGTGCCCATTGGCTTCAGTCCCCAACCATCATGTCAGCGAGAGGTGTGTGCAAGCTTCTGCAAAGCCTGGTGGCGGATGGGCCCTAAGCGTCAGGGCCGTTGTCCTGCAGAGAAGGATCTGAGGCTGTCTCAGTTCAAGGGATTTCCTCCTCAGCCATATCCAGACTGGCAGCTAAACACTGCTGTGTCAAGGCGAGCTTCTTATACACACTTCTACTCCCAGACACAGGGATACTGTGAAGAGGTCTTCCGCCCAGCCTCAGGGGAAGAGGCGGGGCAAGTTGCTTTCTGTACAGCATTCATTGGAAGCAGGACGTTTGGAGGTTCTGTTCCACAGGCGAAAAGCAGGCAGCACTAGGAGAATCTGTCAAGGAAGCTCCTCTTTATGGCTAGCGAGGCTTAATTCAAACGTGCAATGGAAAATTGTTCTGGGGTAACTGAGCTCTAACTTCACGCTCTAACACTTGCAGCTACTTTCTCCTAACTCATACAGAGTGGAATCGCCAAATACAGAGTAGAATTCTGTTGCGGTACGCTGTGTTCTTGTGTGCTTGGCGATGTATTGCCGACGGCCTGCGGGACCTGCTTGTCTTCTGTGTTGTGTGTTGTCCGTGCTGTGTGTATCTTGTATGTAGTATGTGCGGTATGTGTTCCTCACTGCTTGCTGAGTGCACAGTTCTGTGTATTTTTCACTGTGCTGTGTGTTATGTGAGATGTTGGTATTTGTGAGTGGTGTGTGTTGAGTGGTTCTTCGTGCATTGTACATTTCGCCTTTTTTGATGAGTTCTCTGTTGGCGGTTGCATATGTTGTGCGTTTGGTGTGTGGCTTCCCGTCTAATGTGTAGTGTGAAATGTGTGTCTGGTCTTTCTGTTGTCTGCTGTGTTGTGTACTGTGTTCTGGGTTGTGCGAGTGCTGTTTTTCGGCTTTCCGTGTGTTGCATACTGGGTCGATGTTGGGTGGGCTGTGTAATTTGAGCACTGTGTGCAAAGTTGAGTTTGCCTTGTGTCGGACGTGTTGTGTGCATGTGCATGTTGTGTGTGTGTGTTTGTGCGTTTTCGTTCGTGCTGTCTGCGTGTGGGTCTGCGTGTGCGCAGTATTGTATGCTTGTGGTTGTGCGTGTTGTGTGTAGTGCGTTCTATGTGTGTTGCATGTGTTTTCGTCAGTTGCGTGTGTGCACTTGTAGGTGCTGTGTCAGTTTTGTGTGTGTGAGATTGTGATTTGTGTGCTGTTGTGTTAGAGAGCCTGTGTGTGTGTGTTTGGCTGTTTGAGTTATGCACATGATGTGAGATGTGTTGACTGTGTGTGGTTGTGCTTGTTTTGTACGTCTCTTGTGCGCAGTCTGCGGTCTGTGCAGTGTTTATCGCGCGTATTGTGAGCAGTAGCTATGTGCCTGCCTTTCAAGGGTGTGGTGTGTTTATGGTGTCTGTTGTGTGGCGTGTTTCTGTGTTGTGTGTGTGTGCACTGCGTTGTGCTCCTGTGTGAGGATGTATGTGTGGTGTGTCTGTGCGTGATTGTGTGTGTAGTGCGTAGTGTGTGAAATGGGTGCTACTTGTCTTCTTGGTTGGTTATATGTGTTTTGCCCATGGATTTGGGAGTGTCGTGTGTGTTAGGAGTTGTGGTACTTTCTGTGTGTGTCGTGTGCTGTGTTGTTCTGTGATTTGTGTTTGTGCTGTGTGTGTCCTACTCTGTGTGTTCTGTGGTCTGTGTGTTTTGCAAGTTGAGTGAGATATTGCGTGTTATGACCGATATCTTGTGTATATGTTGCGTGTTTGGCATTGTGCATTCTGCGAGGCTCTGTGTGCTGTATGTTTTATGTGTGTTTGGAGTGATGTGTGCACTGTGTGAAATGTGTGTTGCATAAATTCGGTGTTCTTTCTGTGGTGGTTTGTGTGTGTTTTGCATGGGGGTTGCTATGTGTGTGGTTGTGTTTGACAGGTTGTGTGCGTGGTTGGCTCCTTGAGCAATGAGTGTACTTTGTGATGCGTGTACTGTGTATGGTCAAGCTTGGTCAGTGGGCCTCACTGTGGGTGTTGTGTTCACTCTGAGAACCGTGGTTCACGTGTATAGCGTGCAGTTATGTTCTCGGTGTGATGTGCTGTGCGTTGAGGGACTTCTGCATTCAAGTGCACAGAAGGTAGCCTCTCATGCTTGTCCGTTTTCGCCACAGGTTTGTAATCCTCCAGGAGGGCGTTGTTTCCTGAGGGTGCAAAGAGCCACGTCATCCCTTTAATAGCAAGGCCCTGACGATGCCTTTGTAGTAATCTGTCAGAAACTGCTGCGGGAGAGCCTTGTGCCAAACTCTGCTGGGGAAACAATCCACCGTGCACTGAGGAGACCCTCCCTGAGAGAATACTAGGCTGCTTTCGCCTTGCATGCAACTGGCTCCTACGTGATAAGGAAAACAGTAAACATTGCAGTAGAAGGCGGTCTTCTCTGTACGCCCTCTGTCTCAGAGACCTAAGTGAGCCGCGAATAGGCCTTCGCACTAGCCACACAGGAAGCTGCAGAACAAGATGCTTTGAAATGACAGCAGTGGAGGCAAGCCAGCTATGGATTCAGCTTATGTGAGTGAAAGAAACCAGTGCGGGATGGCCCATCCAAGGAATCATTGAAGCCGTGGCGGTGGAAGTTGAAACTGAGCTTGCAATGTGCTTTCCGTGTCTGTCGTGTGCGCGTGCACTCTAAGCGCCTGAGTGACGTCTGCTGCGCAGAGCTCTGTGTGTGCCGAGCGGCGTGCGCTCGCTTGGGTGGCCATTCGCGTGAGGCCTTGCTGAGGCAGCCTGGCTGTCAGAAAGTTGCCCGCATACAACGAATTCCGCTTGCAAAGTGCTTCCCGTGTCTGCCCTGTGTGCCTGCACTCTAAGCACCTGAGTGGAGTCTGCTGCGCAGAGCTCTGTGTGTGCCGAGCGGCGTGCGCTCGCTTGGGTGGCCATTCGCGTGAGGCCTTGCTGAGGCAGCCTGGCTGTCAGAAAGTTGCCCGCATACAACGAATTCCGCTTGCAATGTGCTTCCCGTGTCTGCCGTGTGTGCCTGCACTCTAAGCGCCTGAGTGGAGTCTGCTGCGCAGAGCTCTGTGTGTGCTGAGCGGCGTGCGCTCGCTTGGGTGGCCATTCGCGCGAGGCCTTGCTGAGGAAGCCTGGCTGTCAGGAAAACGCCCGCATACAACGAATTTAGCTTGGCAGTGCAAAAAGTCGCTTTCGTCTGCTACTACGTGGCCGCTCCAGAGAGGCCCAGGTTGGTCTGTGTGGTATGTAAGCCGGTTTCCCATGCCACAGTCTGAGCTTTGAAAACTAAGTGCCCATTGGCTTCAGTCCCCAACCATCATGTCAGCGAGAGGTGTGTGCAAGCTTCTGCAAAGCCTGGTGGCGGATGGGCCCTAAGCGTCAGGGCCGTTGTCCTGCAGAGAAGGATCTGAGGCTGTCTCAGTTCAAGGGATTTCCTGCTCAGCCATATCCAGACTGGCAGCTAAACACTGCTGTGTCAAGGCGAGCTTCTTATACACACTTCTACTCCCAGACACAGGGATACTGTGAAGAGGTCTTCCGCCCAGCCTCAGGGGAAGAG
This sequence comes from Manis javanica, assembly GCF_040802235.1. Taxonomy (NCBI): domain Eukaryota; kingdom Metazoa; phylum Chordata; class Mammalia; order Pholidota; family Manidae; genus Manis; species Manis javanica. Next base: position 382,967 of record NW_027332184.1, on the reverse strand, counting down.
GCGGGGCAAGTTGCTTTCTGTACAGCATTCATTGGAAGCAGGACGTTTGGAGGTTCTGTTCCACAGGCGAAAAGCAGGCAGCACTAGGAGAATCTGTCAAGGAAGCTCCTCTTTATGGCTAGCGAGGCTTAATTCAAACGTGCAATGGAAAATTGTTCTGGGGTAACTGAGCTCTAACTTCACGCTCTAACACTTGCAGCTACTTTCTCCTAACTCATACAGAGTGGAATCGCCAAATACAGAGTAGAATTCTGTTGCGGTACGCTGTGTTCTTGTGTGCTTGGCGATGTATTGCCGACGGCCTGCGGGACCTGCTTGTCTTCTGTGTTGTGTGTTGTCCGTGCTGTGTGTATCTTGTATGTAGTATGTGCGGTATGTGTTCCTCACTGCTTGCTGAGTGCACAGTTCTGTGTATTTTTCACTGTGCTGTGTGTTATGTGAGATGTTGGTATTTGTGAGTGGTGTGTGTTGAGTGGTTCTTCGTGCATTGTACATTTCGCCTTTTTTGATGAGTTCTCTGTTGGCGGTTGCATATGTTGTGCGTTTGGTGTGTGGCTTCCCGTCTAATGTGTAGTGTGAAATGTGTGTCTGGTCTTTCTGTTGTCTGCTGTGTTGTGTACTGTGTTCTGGGTTGTGCGAGTGCTGTCTTTCGGCTTTCCGTGTGTTGCATACTGGGTCGATGTTGGGTGGGCTGTGTAATTTGAGCACTGTGTGCAAAGTTGAGTTTGCCTTGTGTCGGACGTGTTGTGTGCATGTGCATGTTGTGTGTGTGTGTTTGTGCGTTTTCGTTCGTGCTGTCTGCGTGTGGGTCTGCGTGTGCGCAGTATTGTATGCTTGTGGTTGTGCGTGTTGTGTGTAGTGCGTTCTATGTGTGTTGCATGTGTTTTCGTCAGTTGCGTGTGTGCACTTGTAGGTGCTGTGTCAGTTTTGTGTGTGTGAGATTGTGATTTGTGTGCTGTTGTGTTAGAGAGGCTGTGTGTGTGTGTTTGGCTGTTTGAGTTATGCACATGATGTGAGATGTGTTGACTGTGTGTGGTTGTGCTTGTTTTGTACGTCTCTTGTGCGCAGTCTGCGGTCTGTGCAGTGTTTATCGCGCGTATTGTGAGCAGTAGCTATGTGCCTGCCTTTCAAGGGTGTGGTGTGTTTATGGTGTCTGTTGTGTGGCGTGTTTCTGTGTTGTGTGTGTGTGCACTGCGTTGTGCTCCTGTGTGAGGATGTATGTGTGGTGTGTCTGTGCGTGATTGTGTGTGTAGTGCGTAGTGTGTGAAATGGGTGCTACTTGTCTTCTTGGTTGGTTATATGTGTTTTGCCCATGGATTTGGGAGTGTCGTGTGTGTTAGGAGTTGTGGTACTTTCTGTGTGTGTCGTGTGCTGTGTTGTTCTGTGATTTGTGTTTGTGCTGTGTGTGTCCTACTCTGTGTGTTCTGTGGTCTGTGTGTTTTGCAAGTTGAGTGAGATATTGCGTGTTATGACCGATATCTTGTGTATATGTTGCGTGTTTGGCATTGTGCATTCTGCGAGGCTCTGTGTGCTGTATGTTTTATGTGTGTTTGGAGTGATGTGTGCACTGTGTGAAATGTGTGTTGCATAAATTCGGTGTTCTTTCTGTGGTGGTTTGTGTGTGTTTTGCATGGGGGTTGCTATGTGTGTGGTTGTGTTTGACAGGTTGTGTGCGTGGTTGGCTCCTTGAGCAATGAGTGTACTTTGTGATGCGTGTACTGTGTATGGTCAAGCTTGGTCAGTGGGCCTCACTGTGGGTGTTGTGTTCACTCTGAGAACCGTGGTTCACGTGTATAGCGTGCAGTTATGTTCTCGGTGTGATGTGCTGTGCGTTGAGGGACTTCTGCATTCAAGTGCACAGAAGGTAGCCTCTCATGCTTGTCCGTTTTCGCCACAGGTTTGTAATCCTCCAGGAGGGCGTTGTTTCCTGAGGGTGCAAAGAGCCACGTCATCCCTTTAATAGCAAGGCCCTGACGATGCCTTTGTAGTAATCTGTCAGAAACTGCTGCGGGAGAGCCTTGTGCCAAACTCTGCTGGGGAAACAATCCACCGTGCACTGAGGAGACCCTCCCTGAGAGAATACTAGGCTGCTTTCGCCTTGCATGCAACTGGCTCCTACGTGATAAGGAAAACAGTAAACATTGCAGTAGAAGGCGGTCTTCTCTGTACGCCCTCTGTCTCAGAGACCTAAGTGAGCCGCGAATAGGCCTTCGCACTAGCCACACAGGAAGCTGCAGAACAAGATGCTTTGAAATGACAGCAGTGGAGGCAAGCCAGCTATGGATTCAGCTTATGTGAGTGAAAGAAACCAGTGCGGGATGGCCCATCCAAGGAATCATTGAAGCCGTGGCGGTGGAAGTTGAAACTGAGCTTGCAATGTCCTTTCCGTGTCTGTCGTGTGCGCGTGCACTCTAAGCGCCTGAGTGACGTCTGCTGCGCAGAGCTCTGTGTGTGCCGAGCGGCGTGCGCTCGCTTGGGTGGCCATTCGCGTGAGGCCTTGCTGAGGCAGCCTGGCTGTCAGAAAGTTGCCCGCATACAACGAATTCCGCTTGCAAAGTGCTTCCCGTGTCTGCCCTGTGTGCCTGCACTCTAAGCACCTGAGTGGAGTCTGCTGCGCAGAGCTCTGTGTGTGCCGAGCGGCGTGCGCTCGCTTGGGTGGCCATTCGCGTGAGGCCTTGCTGAGGCAGCCTGGCTGTCAGAAAGTTGCCCGCATACAACGAATTCCGCTTGCAATGTGCTTCCCGTGTCTGCCGTGTGTGCCTGCACTCTAAGGGCCTGAGTGGAGTCTGCTGCGCACAGCTCTGTGTGTGCTGAGCGGGCGTGCGCTCGCCTTGGGTGGCCATTCGCGCGAGGCCTTGCTGAGGAAGCCTGGCTGTCAGGAAAACGCCCGCATACAATGAATTTAGCTTGGCAGTGCAAAAAAGTCGCTTTCGTCTGCTACTACGTGGCCGCTCCAGAGAGGCCCAGGTTGGTCTGTGTGGTATGTAAGCCGGTTTCCCATGCCACAGTCTGAGCTTTGAAAACTAAGTGCCCATTGGCTTCAGTCCCCAACCATCATGTCAGCGAGAGGTGTGTGCAAGCTTCTGCAAAGCCTGGTGGCGGATGGGCCCTAAGCGTCAGGGCTGTTGTCCTGCAGAGAAGGATCTGAGGCTGTCTCAGTTCAAGGGATTTCCTGCTCAGCCATATCCAGACTGGCAGCTAAACACTGCTGTGTCAAGGCGAGCTTCTTATACACACTTCTACTCCCAGACACAGGGATACTGTGAAGAGGTCTTCCGCCCAGCCTCAGGGGAAGAGGCGGGGCAAGTTGCTTTCTGTACAGCATTCATTGGAAGCAGGACGTTTGGAGGTTCTGTTCCACAGGCGAAAAGCAGGCAGCACTAGGAGAATCTGTCAAGGAAGCTCCTCTTTATGGCTAGCGAGGCTTAATTCAAACGTGCAATGGAAAATTGTTCTGGGGTAACTGAGCTCTAACTTCACGCTCTAACACTTGCAGCTACTTTCTCCTAACTCATACAGAGTGGAATCGCCAAATACAGAGTAGAATTCTGTTGCGGTACGCTGTGTTCTTGTGTGCTTGGCGATGTATTGCCGACGGCCTGCGGGACCTGCTTGTCTTCTGTGTTGTGTGTTGTCCGTGCTGTGTGTATCTTGTATGTAGTATGTGCGGTATGTGTTCCTCACTGCTTGCTGAGTGCACAGTTCTGTGTATTTTTCACTGTGCTGTGTGTTATGTGAGATGTTGGTATTTGTGAGTGGTGTGTGTTGAGTGGTTCTTCGTGCATTGTACATTTCGCCTTTTTTGATGAGTTCTCTGTTGGCGGTTGCATATGTTGTGCGTTTGGTGTGTGGCTTCCCGTCTAATGTGTAGTGTGAAATGTGTGTCTGGTCTTTCTGTTGTCTGCTGTGTTGTGTACTGTGTTCTGGGTTGTGCGAGTGCTGTCTTTCGGCTTTCCGTGTGTTGCATACTGGGTCGATGTTGGGTGGGCTGTGTAATTTGAGCACTGTGTGCAAAGTTGAGTTTGCCTTGTGTCGGACGTGTTGTGTGCATGTGCATGTTGTGTGTGTGTGTTTGTGCGTTTTCGTTCGTGCTGTCTGCGTGTGGGTCTGCGTGTGCGCAGTATTGTATGCTTGTGGTTGTGCGTGTTGTGTGTAGTGCGTTCTATGTGTGTTGCATGTGTTTTCGTCAGTTGCGTGTGTGCACTTGTAGGTGCTGTGTCAGTTTTGTGTGTGTGAGATTGTGATTTGTGTGCTGTTGTGTTAGAGAGGCTGTGTGTGTGTGTTTGGCTGTTTGAGTTATGCACATGATGTGAGATGTGTTGACTGTGTGTGGTTGTGCTTGTTTTGTACGTCTCTTGTGCGCAGTCTGCGGTCTGTGCAGTGTTTATCGCGCGTATTGTGAGCAGTAGCTATGTGCCTGCCTTTCAAGGGTGTGGTGTGTTTATGGTGTCTGTTGTGTGGCGTGTTTCTGTGTTGTGTGTGTGTGCACTGCGTTGTGCTCCTGTGTGAGGATGTATGTGTGGTGTGTCTGTGCGTGATTGTGTGTGTAGTGCGTAGTGTGTGAAATGGGTGCTACTTGTCTTCTTGGTTGGTTATATGTGTTTTGCCCATGGATTTGGGAGTGTCGTGTGTGTTAGGAGTTGTGGTGCTTTCTGTGTGTGTCGTGTGCTGTGTTGTTCTGTGATTTGTGTTTGTGCTGTGTGTGTCCTACTCTGTGTGTTCTGTGGTCTGTGTGTTTTGCAAGTTGAGTGAGATATTGCGTGTTATGACCGATATCTTGTGTATATGTTGCGTGTTTGGCATTGTGCATTCTGCGAGGCTCTGTGTGCTGTATGTTTTATGTGTGTTTGGAGTGATGTGTGCACTGTGTGAAATGTGTGTTGCATAAATTCGGTGTTCTTTCTGTGGTGGTTTGTGTGTGTTTTGCATGGGGGTTGCTATGTGTGTGGTTGTGTTTGACAGGTTGTGTGCGTGGTTGGCTCCTTGAGCAATGAGTGTACTTTGTGATGCGTGTACTGTGTATGGTCAAGCTTGGTCAGTGGGCCTCACTGTGGGTGTTGTGTTCACTCTGAGAACCGTGGTTCACGTGTATAGCGTGCAGTTATGTTCTCGGTGTGATGTGCTGTGCGTTGAGGGACTTCTGCATTCAAGTGCACAGAAGGTAGCCTCTCATGCTTGTCCGTTTTCGCCACAGGTTTGTAATCCTCCAGGAGGGCGTTGTTTCCTGAGGGTGCAAAGAGCCACGTCATCCCTTTAATAGCAAGGCCCTGACGATGCCTTTGTAGTAATCTGTCAGAAACTGCTGCGGGAGAGCCTTGTGCCAAACTCTGCTGGGGAAACAATCCACCGTGCACTGAGGAGACCCTCCCTGAGAGAATACTAGGCTGCTTTCGCCTTGCATGCAACTGGCTCCTACGTGATAAGGAAAACAGTAAACATTGCAGTAGAAGGCGGTCTTCTCTGTACGCCCTCTGTCTCAGAGACCTAAGTGAGCCGCGAATAGGCCTTCGCACTAGCCACACAGGAAGCTGCAGAACAAGATGCTTTGAAATGACAGCAGTGGAGGCAAGCCAGCTATGGATTCAGCTTATGTGAGTGAAAGAAACCAGTGCGGGATGGCCCATCCAAGGAATCATTGAAGCCGTGGCGGTGGAAGTTGAAACTGAGCTTGCAATGTGCTTTCCGTGTCTGTCGTGTGCGCGTGCACTCTAAGCGCCTGAGTGACGTCTGCTGCGCAGAGCTCTGTGTGTGCCGAGCGGCGTGCGCTCGCTTGGGTGGCCATTCGCGTGAGGCCTTGCTGAGGCAGCCTGGCTGTCAGAAAGTTGCCCGCATACAACGAATTCCGCTTGCAAAGTGCTTCCCGTGTCTGCCCTGTGTGCCTGCACTCTAAGCACCTGAGTGGAGTCTGCTGCGCAGAGCTCTGTGTGTGCCGAGCGGCGTGCGCTCGCTTGGGTGGCCATTCGCGTGAGGCCTTGCTGAGGCAGCCTGGCTGTCAGAAAGTTGCCCGCATACAACGAATTCCGCTTGCAATGTGCTTCCCGTGTCTGCCGTGTGTGCCTGCACTCTAAGCGCCTGAGTGGAGTCTGCTGCGCAGAGCTCTGTGTGTGCTGAGCGGCGTGCGCTCGCTTGGGTGGCCATTCGCGCGAGGCCTTGCTGAGGAAGCCTGGCTGTCAGGAAAACGCCCGCATACAACGAATTTAGCTTGGCAGTGCAAAAAGTCGCTTTCGTCTGCTACTACGTGGCCGCTCCAGAGAGGCCCAGGTTGGTCTGTGTGGTATGTAAGCCGGTTTCCCATGCCACAGTCTGAGCTTTGAAAACTAAGTGCCCATTGGCTTCAGTCCCCAACCATCATGTCAGCGAGAGGTGTGTGCAAGCTTCTGCAAAGCCTGGTGGCGGATGGGCCCTAAGCGTCAGGGCCGTTGTCCTGCAGAGAAGGATCTGAGGCTGTCTCAGTTCAAGGGATTTCCTGCTCAGCCATATCCAGACTGGCAGCTAAACACTGCTGTGTCAAGGCGAGCTTCTTATACACACTTCTACTCCCAGACACAGGGATACTGTGAAGAGGTCTTCCGCCCAGCCTCAGGGGAAGAGGCGGGGCAAGTTGCTTTCTGTACAGCATTCATTGGAAGCAGGACGTTTGGAGGTTCTGTTCCACAGGCGAAAAGCAGGCAGCACTAGGAGAATCTGTCAAGGAAGCTCCTCTTTATGGCTAGCGAGGCTTAATTCAAACGTGCAATGGAAAATTGTTCTGGGGTAACTGAGCTCTAACTTCACGCTCTAACACTTGCAGCTACTTTCTCCTAACTCATACAGAGTGGAATCGCCAAATACAGAGTAGAATTCTGTTGCGGTACGCTGTGTTCTTGTGTGCTTGGCGATGTATTGCCGACGGCCTGCGGGACCTGCTTGTCTTCTGTGTTGTGTGTTGTCCGTGCTGTGTGTATCTTGTATGTAGTATGTGCGGTATGTGTTCCTCACTGCTTGCTGAGTGCACAGTTCTGTGTATTTTTCACTGTGCTGTGTGTTATGTGAGATGTTGGTATTTGTGAGTGGTGTGTGTTGAGTGGTTCTTCGTGCATTGTACATTTCGCCTTTTTTGATGAGTTCTCTGTTGGCGGTTGCATATGTTGTGCGTTTGGTGTGTGGCTTCCCGTCTAATGTGTAGTGTGAAATGTGTGTCTGGTCTTTCTGTTGTCTGCTGTGTTGTGTACTGTGTTCTGGGTTGTGCGAGTGCTGTCTTTCGGCTTTCCGTGTGTTGCATACTGGGTCGATGTTGGGTGGGCTGTGTAATTTGAGCACTGTGTGCAAAGTTGAGTTTGCCTTGTGTCGGACGTGTTGTGTGCATGTGCATGTTGTGTGTGTGTGTTTGTGCGTTTTCGTTCGTGCTGTCTGCGTGTGGGTCTGCGTGTGCGCAGTATTGTATGCTTGTGGTTGTGCGTGTTGTGTGTAGTGCGTTCTATGTGTGTTGCATGTGTTTTCGTCAGTTGCGTGTGTGCACTTGTAGGTGCTGTGTCAGTTTTGTGTGTGTGAGATTGTGATTTGTGTGCTGTTGTGTTAGAGAGGCTGTGTGTGTGTGTTTGGCTGTTTGAGTTATGCACATGATGTGAGATGTGTTGACTGTGTGTGGTTGTGCTTGTTTTGTACGTCTCTTGTGCGCAGTCTGCGGTCTGTGCAGTGTTTATCGCGCGTATTGGGAGCAGTAGCTATGTGCCTGCCTTTCAAGGGTGTGGTGTGTTTATGGTGTCTGTTGTGTGGCGTGTTTCTGTGTTGTGTGTGTGTGCACTGCGTTGTGCTCCTGTGTGAGGATGTATGTGTGGTGTGTCTGTGCGTGATTGTGTGTGTAGTGCGTAGTGTGTGAAATGGGTGCTACTTGTCTTCTTGGTTGGTTATATGTGTTTTGCCCATGGATTTGGGAGTGTCGTGTGTGTTAGGAGTTGTGGTGCTTTCTGTGTGTGTCGTGTGCTGTGTTGTTCTGTGATTTGTGTTTGTGCTGTGTGTGTCCTACTCTGTGTGTTCTGTGGTCTGTGTGTTTTGCAAGTTGAGTGAGATATTGCGTGTTATGACCGATATCTTGTGTATATGTTGCGTGTTTGGCATTGTGCATTCTGCGAGGCTCTGTGTGCTGTATGTTTTATGTGTGTTTGGAGTGATGTGTGCACTGTGTGAAATGTGTGTTGCATAAATTCGGTGTTCTTTCTGTGGTGGTTTGTGTGTGTTTTGCATGGGGGTTGCTATGTGTGTGGTTGTGTTTGACAGGTTGTGTGCGTGGTTGGCTCCTTGAGCAATGAGTGTACTTTGTGATGCGTGTACTGTGTATGGTCAAGCTTGGTCAGTGGGCCTCACTGTGGGTGTTGTGTTCACTCTGAGAACCGTGGTTCACGTGTATAGCGTGCAGTTATGTTCTCGGTGTGATGTGCTGTGCGTTGAGGGACTTCTGCATTCAAGTGCACAGAAGGTAGCCTCTCATGCTTGTCCGTTTTCGCCACAGGTTTGTAATCCTCCAGGAGGGCGTTGTTTCCTGAGGGTGCAAAGAGCCACGTCATCCCTTTAATAGCAAGGCCCTGACGATGCCTTTGTAGTAATCTGTCAGAAACTGCTGCGGGAGAGCCTTGTGCCAAACTCTGCTGGGGAAACAATCCACCGTGCACTGAGGAGACCCTCCCTGAGAGAATACTAGGCTGCTTTCGCCTTGCATGCAACTGGCTCCTACGTGATAAGGAAAACAGTAAACATTGCAGTAGAAGGCGGTCTTCTCTGTACGCCCTCTGTCTCAGAGACCTAAGTGAGCCGCGAATAGGCCTTCGCACTAGCCACACAGGAAGCTGCAGAACAAGATGCTTTGAAATGACAGCAGTGGAGGCAAGCCAGCTATGGATTCAGCTTATGTGAGTGAAAGAAACCAGTGCGGGATGGCCCATCCAAGGAATCATTGAAGCCGTGGCGGTGGAAGTTGAAACTGAGCTTGCAATGTGCTTTCCGTGTCTGTCGTGTGCGCGTGCACTCTAAGCGCCTGAGTGACGTCTGCTGCGCAGAGCTCTGTGTGTGCCGAGCGGCGTGCGCTCGCTTGGGTGGCCATTCGCGTGAGGCCTTGCTGAGGCAGCCTGGCTGTCAGAAAGTTGCCCGCATACAACGAATTCCGCTTGCAAAGTGCTTCCCGTGTCTGCCCTGTGTGCCTGCACTCTAAGCACCTGAGTGGAGTCTGCTGCGCAGAGCTCTGTGTGTGCCGAGCGGCGTGCGCTCGCTTGGGTGGCCATTCGCGTGAGGCCTTGCTGAGGCAGCCTGGCTGTCAGAAAGTTGCCCGCATACAACGAATTCCGCTTGCAATGTGCTTCCCGTGTCTGCCGTGTGTGCCTGCACTCTAAGCGCCTGAGTGGAGTCTGCTGCGCAGAGCTCTGTGTGTGCTGAGCGGCGTGCGCTCGCTTGGGTGGCCATTCGCGCGAGGCCTTGCTGAGGAAGCCTGGCTGTCAGGAAAACGCCCGCATACAACGAATTTAGCTTGGCAGTGCAAAAAGTCGCTTTCGTCTGCTACTACGTGGCCGCTCCAGAGAGGCCCAGGTTGGTCTGTGTGGTATGTAAGCCGGTTTCCCATGCCACAGTCTGAGCTTTGAAAACTAAGTGCCCATTGGCTTCAGTCCCCAACCATCATGTCAGCGAGAGGTGTGTGCAAGCTTCTGCAAAGCCTGGTGGCGGATGGGCCCTAAGCGTCAGGGCCGTTGTCCTGCAGAGAAGGATCTGAGGCTGTCTCAGTTCAAGGGATTTCCTGCTCAGCCATATCCAGACTGGCAGCTAAACACTGCTGTGTCAAGGCGAGCTTCTTATACACACTTCTACTCCCAGACACAGGGATACTGTGAAGAGGTCTTCCGCCCAGCCTCAGGGGAAGAGGCGGGGCAAGTTGCTTTCTGTACAGCATTCATTGGAAGCAGGACGTTTGGAGGTTCTGTTCCACAGGCGAAAAGCAGGCAGCACTAGGAGAATCTGTCAAGGAAGCTCCTCTTTATGGCTAGCGAGGCTTAATTCAAACGTGCAATGGAAAATTGTTCTGGGGTAACTGAGCTCTAACTTCACGCTCTAACACTTGCAGCTACTTTCTCCTAACTCATACAGAGTGGAATCGCCAAATACAGAGTAGAATTCTGTTGCGGTACGCTGTGTTCTTGTGTGCTTGGCGATGTATTGCCGACGGCCTGCGGGACCTGCTTGTCTTCTGTGTTGTGTGTTGTCCGTGCTGTGTGTATCTTGTATGTAGTATGTGCGGTATGTGTTCCTCACTGCTTGCTGAGTGCACAGTTCTGTGTATTTTTCACTGTGCTGTGTGTTATGTGAGATGTTGGTATTTGTGAGTGGTGTGTGTTGAGTGGTTCTTCGTGCATTGTACATTTCGCCTTTTTTGATGAGTTCTCTGTTGGCGGTTGCATATGTTGTGCGTTTGGTGTGTGGCTTCCCGTCTAATGTGTAGTGTGAAATGTGTGTCTGGTCTTTCTGTTGTCTGCTGTGTTGTGTACTGTGTTCTGGGTTGTGCGAGTGCTGTCTTTCGGCTTTCCGTGTGTTGCATACTGGGTCGATGTTGGGTGGGCTGTGTAATTTGAGCACTGTGTGCAAAGTTGAGTTTGCCTTGTGTCGGACGTGTTGTGTGCATGTGCATGTTGTGTGTGTGTGTTTGTGCGTTTTCGTTCGTGCTGTCTGCGTGTGGGTCTGCGTGTGCGCAGTATTGTATGCTTGTGGTTGTGCGTGTTGTGTGTAGTGCGTTCTATGTGTGTTGCATGTGTTTTCGTCAGTTGCGTGTGTGCACTTGTAGGTGCTGTGTCAGTTTTGTGTGTGTGAGATTGTGATTTGTGTGCTGTTGTGTTAGAGAGGCTGTGTGTGTGTGTTTGGCTGTTTGAGTTATGCACATGATGTGAGATGTGTTGACTGTGTGTGGTTGTGCTTGTTTTGTACGTCTCTTGTGCGCAGTCTGCGGTCTGTGCAGTGTTTATCGCGCGTATTGTGAGCAGTAGCTATGTGCCTGCCTTTCAAGGGTGTGGTGTGTTTATGGTGTCTGTTGTGTGGCGTGTTTCTGTGTTGTGTGTGTGTGCACTGCGTTGTGCTCCTGTGTGAGGATGTATGTGTGGTGTGTCTGTGCGTGATTGTGTGTGTAGTGCGTAGTGTGTGAAATGGGTGCTACTTGTCTTCTTGGTTGGTTATATGTGTTTTGCCCATGGATTTGGGAGTGTCGTGTGTGTTAGGAGTTGTGGTGCTTTCTGTGTGTGTCGTGTGCTGTGTTGTTCTGTGATTTGTGTTTGTGCTGTGTGTGTCCTACTCTGTGTGTTCTGTGGTCTGTGTGTTTTGCAAGTTGAGTGAGATATTGCGTGTTATGACCGATATCTTGTGTATATGTTGCGTGTTTGGCATTGTGCATTCTGCGAGGCTCTGTGTGCTGTATGTTTTATGTGTGTTTGGAGTGATGTGTGCACTGTGTGAAATGTGTGTTGCATAAATTCGGTGTTCTTTCTGTGGTGGTTTGTGTGTGTTTTGCATGGGGGTTGCTATGTGTGTGGTTGTGTTTGACAGGTTGTGTGCGTGGTTGGCTCCTTGAGCAATGAGTGTACTTTGTGATGCGTGTACTGTGTATGGTCAAGCTTGGTCAGTGGGCCTCACTGTGGGTGTTGTGTTCACTCTGAGAACCGTGGTTCACGTGTATAGCGTGCAGTTATGTTCTCGGTGTGATGTGCTGTGCGTTGAGGGACTTCTGCATTCAAGTGCACAGAAGGTAGCCTCTCATGCTTGTCCGTTTTCGCCACAGGTTTGTAATCCTCCAGGAGGGCGTTGTTTCCTGAGGGTGCAAAGAGCCACGTCATCCCTTTAATAGCAAGGCCCTGACGATGCCTTTGTAGTAATCTGTCAGAAACTGCTGCGGGAGAGCCTTGTGCCAAACTCTGCTGGGGAAACAATCCACCGTGCACTGAGGAGACCCTCCCTGAGAGAATACTAGGCTGCTTTCGCCTTGCATGCAACTGGCTCCTACGTGATAAGGAAAACAGTAAACATTGCAGTAGAAGGCGGTCTTCTCTGTACGCCCTCTGTCTCAGAGACCTAAGTGAGCCGCGAATAGGCCTTCGCACTAGCCACACAGGAAGCTGCAGAACAAGATGCTTTGAAATGACAGCAGTGGAGGCAAGCCAGCTATGGATTCAGCTTATGTGAGTGAAAGAAACCAGTGCGGGATGGCCCATCCAAGGAATCATTGAAGCCGTGGCGGTGGAAGTTGAAACTGAGCTTGCAATGTGCTTTCCGTGTCTGTCGTGTGCGCGTGCACTCTAAGCGCCTGAGTGACGTCTGCTGCGCAGAGCTCTGTGTGTGCCGAGCGGCGTGCGCTCGCTTGGGTGGCCATTCGCGTGAGGCCTTGCTGAGGCAGCCTGGCTGTCAGAAAGTTGCCCGCATACAACGAGTTCCGCTTGCAAAGTGCTTCCCGTGTCTGCCCTGTGTGCCTGCACTCTAAGCACCTGAGTGGAGTCTGCTGCGCAGAGCTCTGTGTGTGCCGAGCGGCGTGCGCTCGCTTGGGTGGCCATTCGCGTGAGGCCTTGCTGAGGCAGCCTGGCTGTCAGAAAGTTGCCCGCATACAACGAATTCCGCTTGCAATGTGCTTCCCGTGTCTGCCGTGTGTGCCTGCACTCTAAGCGCCTGAGTGGAGTCTGCTGCGCAGAGCTCTGTGTGTGCTGAGCGGCGTGCGCTCGCTTGGGTGGCCATTCGCGCGAGGCCTTGCTGAGGAAGCCTGGCTGTCAGGAAAACGCCCGCATACAACGAATTTAGCTTGGCAGTGCATAAAGTCGCTTTCGTCTGCTACTACGTGGCCGCTCCAGAGAGGCCCAGGTTGGTCTGTGTGGTATGTAAGCCGGTTTCCCATGCCACAGTCTGAGCTTTGAAAACTAAGTGCCCATTGGCTTCAGTCCCCAACCATCATGTCAGCGAGAGGTGTGTGCAAGCTTCTGCAAAGCCTGGTGGCGGATGGGCCCTAAGCGTCAGGGCCGTTGTCCTGCAGAGAAGGATCTGAGGCTGTCTCAGTTCAAGGGATTTCCTGCTCAGCCATATCCAGACTGGCAGCTAAACACTGCTGTGTCAAGGCGAGCTTCTTATACACACTTCTACTCCCAGACACAGGGATACTGTGAAGAGGTCTTCCGCCCAGCCTCAGGGGAAGAGGCGGGGCAAGTTGCTTTCTGTACAGCATTCATTGGAAGCAGGACGTTTGGAGGTTCTGTTCCACAGGCGAAAAGCAGGCAGCACTAGGAGAATCTGTCAAGGAAGCTCCTCTTTATGGCTAGCGAGGCTTAATTCAAACGTGCAATGGAAAATTGTTCTGGGGTAACTGAGCTCTAACTTCACGCTCTAACACTTGCAGCTACTTTCTCCTAACTCATACAGAGTGGAATCGCCAAATACAGAGTAGAATTCTGTTGCGGTACGCTGTGTTCTTGTGTGCTTGGCGATGTATTGCCGACGGCCTGCGGGACCTGCTTGTCTTCTGTGTTGTGTGTTGTCCGTGCTGTGTGTATCTTGTATGTAGTATGTGCGGTATGTGTTCCTCACTGCTTGCTGAGTGCACAGTTCTGTGTATTTTTCACTGTGCTGTGTGTTATGTGAGATGTTGGTATTTGTGAGTGGTGTGTGTTGAGTGGTTCTTCGTGCATTGTACATTTCGCCTTTTTTGATGAGTTCTCTGTTGGCGGTTGCATATGTTGTGCGTTTGGTGTGTGGCTTCCCGTCTAATGTGTAGTGTGAAATGTGTGTCTGGTCTTTCTGTTGTCTGCTGTGTTGTGTACTGTGTTCTGGGTTGTGCGAGTGCTGTCTTTCGGCTTTCCGTGTGTTGCATACTGGGTCGATGTTGGGTGGGCTGTGTAATTTGAGCACTGTGTGCAAAGTTGAGTTTGCCTTGTGTCGGACGTGTTGTGTGCATGTGCATGTTGTGTGTGTGTGTTTGTGCGTTTTCGTTCGTGCTGTCTGCGTGTGGGTCTGCGTGTGCGCAGTATTGTATGCTTGTGGTTGTGCGTGTTGTGTGTAGTGCGTTCTATGTGTGTTGCATGTGTTTTCGTCAGTTGCGTGTGTGCACTTGTAGGTGCTGTGTCAGTTTTGTGTGTGTGAGATTGTGATTTGTGTGCTGTTGTGTTAGAGAGGCTGTGTGTGTGTGTTTGGCTGTTTGAGTTATGCACATGATGTGAGATGTGTTGACTGTGTGTGGTTGTGCTTGTTTTGTACGTCTCTTGTGCGCAGTCTGCGGTCTGTGCAGTGTTTATCGCGCGTATTGTGAGCAGTAGCTATGTGCCTGCCTTTCAAGGGTGTGGTGTGTTTATGGTGTCTGTTGTGTGGCGTGTTTCTGTGTTGTGTGTGTGTGCACTGCGTTGTGCTCCTGTGTGAGGATGTATGTGTGGTGTGTCTGTGCGTGATTGTGTGTGTAGTGCGTAGTGTGTGAAATGGGTGCTACTTGTCTTCTTGGTTGGTTATATGTGTTTTGCCCATGGATTTGGGAGTGTCGTGTGTGTTAGGAGTTGTGGTACTTTCTGTGTGTGTCGTGTGCTGTGTTGTTCTGTGATTTGTGTTTGTGCTGTGTGTGTCCTACTCTGTGTGTTCTGTGGTCTGTGTGTTTTGCAAGTTGAGTGAGATATTGCGTGTTATGACCGATATCTTGTGTATATGTTGCGTGTTTGGCATTGTGCATTCTGCGAGGCTCTGTGTGCTGTATGTTTTATGTGTGTTTGGAGTGATGTGTGCACTGTGTGAAATGTGTGTTGCATAAATTCGGTGTTCTTTCTGTGGTGGTTTGTGTGTGTTTTGCATGGGGGTTGCTATGTGTGTGGTTGTGTTTGACAGGTTGTGTGCGTGGTTGGCTCCTTGAGCAATGAGTGTACTTTGTGATGCGTGTACTGTGTATGGTCAAGCTTGGTCAGTGGGCCTCACTGTGGGTGTTGTGTTCACTCTGAGAACCGTGGTTCACGTGTATAGCGTGCAGTTATGTTCTCGGTGTGATGTGCTGTGCGTTGAGGGACTTCTGCATTCAAGTGCACAGAAGGTAGCCTCTCATGCTTGTCCGTTTTCGCCACAGGTTTGTAATCCTCCAGGAGGGCGTTGTTTCCTGAGGGTGCAAAGAGCCACGTCATCCCTTTAATAGCAAGGCCCTGACGATGCCTTTGTAGTAATCTGTCAGAAACTGCTGCGGGAGAGCCTTGTGCCAAACTCTGCTGGGGAAACAATCCACCGTGCACTGAGGAGACCCTCCCTGAGAGAATACTAGGCTGCTTTCGCCTTGCATGCAACTTGCTCCTACGTGATAAGGAAAACAGTAAACATTGCAGTAGAAGGCGGTCTTCTCTGTACGCCCTCTGTCTCAGAGACCTAAGTG
The DNA here is from genome assembly GCF_040802235.1 of Manis javanica. NCBI lineage: Eukaryota > Metazoa > Chordata > Mammalia > Pholidota > Manidae > Manis > Manis javanica. Next base: position 367,594 of record NW_027332184.1, on the reverse strand, counting down.
AGCCGCGAATAGGCCTTCGCACTAGCCACACAGGAAGCTGCAGAACAAGATGCTTTGAAATGACAGCAGTGGAGGCAAGCCAGCTATGGATTCAGCTTATGTGAGTGAAAGAAACCAGTGCGGGATGGCCCATCCAAGGAATCATTGAAGCCGTGGCGGTGGAAGTTGAAACTGAGCTTGCAATGTGCTTTCCGTGTCTGTCGTGTGCGCGTGCACTCTAAGCGCCTGAGTGACGTCTGCTGCGCAGAGCTCTGTGTGTGCCGAGCGGCGTGCGCTCGCTTGGGTGGCCATTCGCGTGAGGCCTTGCTGAGGCAGCCTGGCTGTCAGAAAGTTGCCCGCATACAACGAATTCCGCTTGCAAAGTGCTTCCCGTGTCTGCCCTGTGTGCCTGCACTCTAAGCACCTGAGTGGAGTCTGCTGCGCAGAGCTCTGTGTGTGCCGAGCGGCGTGCGCTCGCTTGGGTGGCCATTCGCGTGAGGCCTTGCTGAGGCAGCCTGGCTGTCAGAAAGTTGCCCGCATACAACGAATTCCGCTTGCAATGTGCTTCCCGTGTCTGCCGTGTGTGCCTGCACTCTAAGCGCCTGAGTGGAGTCTGCTGCGCAGAGCTCTGTGTGTGCTGAGCGGCGTGCGCTCGCTTGGGTGGCCATTCGCGCGAGGCCTTGCTGAGGAAGCCTGGCTGTCAGGAAAACGCCCGCATACAACGAATTTAGCTTGGCAGTGCAAAAAGTCGCTTTCGTCTGCTACTACGTGGCCGCTCCAGAGAGGCCCAGGTTGGTCTGTGTGGTATGTAAGCCGGTTTCCCATGCCACAGTCTGAGCTTTGAAAACTAAGTGCCCATTGGCTTCAGTCCCCAACCATCATGTCAGCGAGAGGTGTGTGCAAGCTTCTGCAAAGCCTGGTGGCGGATGGGCCCTAAGCGTCAGGGCCGTTGTCCTGCAGAGAAGGATCTGAGGCTGTCTCAGTTCAAGGGATTTCCTGCTCAGCCATATCCAGACTGGCAGCTAAACACTGCTGTGTCAAGGCGAGCTTCTTATACACACTTCTACTCCCAGACACAGGGATACTGTGAAGAGGTCTTCCGCCCAGCCTCAGGGGAAGAGGCGGGGCAAGTTGCTTTCTGTACAGCATTCATTGGAAGCAGGACGTTTGGAGGTTCTGTTCCACAGGCGAAAAGCAGGCAGCACTAGGAGAATCTGTCAAGGAAGCTCCTCTTTATGGCTAGCGAGGCTTAATTCAAACGTGCAATGGAAAATTGTTCTGGGGTAACTGAGCTCTAACTTCACGCTCTAACACTTGCAGCTACTTTCTCCTAACTCATACAGAGTGGAATCGCCAAATACAGAGTAGAATTCTGTTGCGGTACGCTGTGTTCTTGTGTGCTTGGCGATGTATTGCCAACGGCCTGCGGGACCTGCTTGTCTTCTGTGTTGTGTGTTGTCCGTGCTGTGTGTATCTTGTATGTAGTATGTGCGGTATGTGTTCCTCACTGCTTGCTGAGTGCACAGTTCTGTGTATTTTTCACTGTGCTGTGTGTTATGTGAGATGTTGGTATTTGTGAGTGGTGTGTGTTGAGTGGTTCTTCGTGCATTGTACATTTCGCCTTTTTTGATGAGTTCTCTGTTGGCGGTTGCATATGTTGTGCGTTTGGTGTGTGGCTTCCCGTCTAATGTGTAGTGTGAAATGTGTGTCTGGTCTTTCTGTTGTCTGCTGTGTTGTGTACTGTGTTCTGGGTTGTGCGAGTGCTGTCTTTCGGCTTTCCGTGTGTTGCATACTGGGTCGATGTTGGGTGGGCTGTGTAATTTGAGCACTGTGTGCAAAGTTGAGTTTGCCTTGTGTCGGACGTGTTGTGTGCATGTGCATGTTGTGTGTGTGTGTTTGTGCGTTTTCGTTCGTGCTGTCTGCGTGTGGGTCTGCGTGTGCGCAGTATTGTATGCTTGTGGTTGTGCGTGTTGTGTGTAGTGCGTTCTATGTGTGTTGCATGTGTTTTCGTCAGTTGCGTGTGTGCACTTGTAGGTGCTGTGTCAGTTTTGTGTGTGTGAGATTGTGATTTGTGTGCTGTTGTGTTAGAGAGGCTGTGTGTGTGTGTTTGGCTGTTTGAGTTATGCACATGATGTGAGATGTGTTGACTGTGTGTGTTTGTGTTTGTTTTGTACGTCTCTTGTGCGCACTCTGCGGTCTGTGCAGTGTTTATCGCGCGTATTGTGAGCAGTAGCTATGTGCCTGCCTTTCAAGGGTGTGGTGTGTTTATGGTGTCTGTTGTGTGGCGTGTTTCTGTGTTGTGTGTGTGTGCACTGCGTTGTGCTCCTGTGTGAGGATGTATGTGTGGTGTGTCTGTGCGTGATTGTGTGTGTAGTGCGTAGTGTGTGAAATGGGTGCTACTTGTCTTCTTGGTTGGTTATATGTGTTTTGCCCATGGATTTGGGAGTGTCGTGTGTGTTAGGAGTTGTGGTACTTTCTGTGTGTGTCGTGTGCTGTGTTGTTCTGTGATTTGTGTTTGTGCTGTGTGTGTCCTACTCTGTGTGTTCTGTGGTCTGTGTGTTTTGCAAGTTGAGTGAGATATTGCGTGTTATGACCGATATCTTGTGTATATGTTGCGTGTTTGGCATTGTGCATTCTGTGAGGCTCTGTGTGCTGTATGTTTTATGTGTGTTTGGAGTGATGTGTGCACTGTGTGAAATGTGTGTTGCATAAATTCGGTGTTCTTTCTGCGGTGTTCTTTCTGGTGTGTTTTGCATGGGGGTTGCTATGTGTGTGGTTGTGTTTGACAGGTTGTGTGCGTGGTTGGCTCCTTGAGCAATGAGTGTACTTTGTGATGCGTGTACTGTGTATGGTCAAGCTTGGTCAGTGGGCCTCACTGTGGGTGTTGTGTTCACTCTGAGAACCGTGGTTCATGTGTATAGCGTGCAGTTATGTTCTCGGTGTGATGTGCTGTGCGTTGAGGGACTTCTGCATTCAAGTGCACAGAAGGTAGCCTCTCATGCTTGTCCGTTTTCGACACAGGTTTGTAATCCTCCAGGAGGGCGTTGTTTCCTGAGGGTGCAAAGAGCCACGTCATCCCTTTAATAGCAAGGCCCTGACGATGCCTTTGTAGTAATCTGTCAGAAACTGCTGCGGGAGAGCCTTGTGCCAAACTCTGCTGGGGAAACAATCCACCGTGCACTGAGGAGACACTCCCTGAGAGAATACTAGGCTGCTTTCGCCTTGCATGCAACTTGCTCCTACGTGATAAGGAAAACAGTAAACATTGCAGTAGAAGGCGGTCTTCTCTGTACGCCCTCTGTCTCAGAGACCGAAGTGAGCCGCGAATAGGCCTTCGCACTAGCCACACAGGAAGCTGCAGAACAAGATGCTTTGAAATGACAGCAGTGGAGGCAAGCCAGCTATGGATTCAGCTTATGTGAGTGAAAGAAACCAGTGCGGGATGGCCCATCCAAGGAATCATTGAAGCCGTGGCGGTGGAAGTTGAAACTGAGCTTGCAATGTGCTTTCCGTGTCTGTCGTGTGCGCGTGCACTCTAAGCGCCTGAGTGGAGTCTGCTGCGCAGAGCTCTGTGTGTGCCGAGCGGCGTGCGCTCGCTTGGGTGGCCATTCGCGTGAGGCCTTGCTGAGGCAGCCTGGCTGTCAGAAAGTTGCCCGCATACAACGAATTCCGCTTGCAATGTGCTTCCCGTGTCTGCCGTGTGTGCCTGCACTCTAAGCGCCTGAGTGGAGTCTGCTGCACAGAGCTCTGTGTGTGCTGAGCGGCGTGCGCTCGCTTGGGTGGCCATTCGCGCGAGGCCTTGCTGAGGAAGCCTGGCTGTCAGGAAAACGGCCGCATACAACGAATTTAGCTTGGCAGTGCAAAAAGTCGCTTTCGTCTGCTACTACGTGGCCGCTCCAGAGAGGCCCAGGTTGGTCTGTGTGGTATGTAAGCCGGTTTCCCATGCCACAGTCTGAGCTTTGAAAACTAAGTGCCCATTGGCTTCAGTCCCCAACCATCATGTCAGCGAGAGGTGTGTGCAAGCTTCTGCAAAGCCTGGTGGCGGATGGGCCCTGAGCGTCAGGGCCGTTGTCCTGCAGAGAGGGATCTGAGGCTGTCTCAGTTCAAGGGATTTCCTGCTCAGCCATATCCAGACTGGCAGCTAAACACTGCTGTGTCAAGGCGAGCTTCTTATACACACTTCTACTCCCAGACACAGGGATACTGTGAAGAGGTCTTCCGCCCAGCCTCAGGGGAAGAGGCGGGGCAAGTTGCTTTCTGTACAGCATTCATTGGAAGCAGGACGTTTGGAGGTTCTGTTCCACAGGCGAAAAGCAGGCAGCACTAGGAGAATCTGTCAAGGAAGCTCCTCTTTATGGCTAGCGAGGCTTAATTCAAACGTGCAATGGAAAATTGTTCTGGGGTAACTGAGCTCTAACTTCACGCTCTAACACTTGCAGCTACTTTCTCCTAACTCATACAGAGTGGAATCGCCAAATACAGAGTAGAATTCTGTTGCGGTACGCTGTGTTCTTGTGTGCTTGGCGATGTATTGCCGACGGCCTGCGGGACCTGCTTGTCTTCTGTGTTGTGTGTTGTCCGTGCTGTGTGTATCTTGTATGTAGTATGTGCGGTATGTGTTCCTCACTGCTTGCTGAGTGCACAGTTCTGTGTATTTTTCACTGTGCTGTGTGTTATGTGAGATGTTGGTATTTGTGAGTGGTGTGTGTTGAGTGGTTCTTCGTGCATTGTACATTTCGCCTTTTTTGATGAGTTCTCTGTTGGCGGTTGCATATGTTGTGCGTTTGGTGTGTGGCTTCCCGTCTAATGTTTAGTGTGAAATGTGTGTCTGGTCTTTCTGTTGTCTGCTGTGTTGTGTACTGTGTTCTGGGTTGTGCGAGTGCTGTCTTTCGGCTTTCCGTGTGTTGCATACTGGGTCGATGTTGGGTGGGCTGTGTAATTTGAGCACTGTGTGCAAAGTTGAGTTTGCCTTGTGTCGGACGTGTTGTGTGCATGTGCATGTTGTGTGTGTGTTTGTGCGTTTTCGTTTGTGCTGTCTGCGTGTGGGTCTGCGTGTGCGCAGTATTGTATGCTTGTGGTTGTGCGTGTTGTGTGTAGTGCGCTCTATGTGTGTTGCATGTGTTTTCGACAGTTGCGTGTGTGCACTTGTAGGTGCTGTGTCAGTTTTGTGTGTGTGAGATTGTGATTTGTGTGCTGTTGTGTTAGAGAGGCTGTGTGTGTGTGTTTGGCTGTTTGAGTTATGCACATGATGTGAGATGTGTTGACTGTGTGTGGTTGTGCTTGTTTTGTACGTCTCTTGTGCGCAGTCTGCGGTCTGTGCAGTGTTTATCGCGCGTATTGTGAGCAGTAGCTATGTGCCTGCCTTTCAAGGGTGTGGTGTGTTTATGGTGTCTGTTGTGTGGCGTGTTTCTGTGTTGTGTGTGTGTGCACTGCGTTGTGCTCCTGTGTGAGGATGTATGTGTGGTGTGTCTGTGCGTGATTGTGTGTGTAGTGCGTAGTGTGTGAAATGGGTGCTACTTGTCTTCTTGGTTGGTTATATGTGTTTTGCCCATGGATTTGGGAGTGTCGTGTGTGTTAGGAGTTGTGGTACTTTCTGTGTGTGTCGTGTGCTGTGTTGTTCTGTGATTTGTGTTTGTGCTGTGTGTGTCCTACTCTGTGTGTTCTGTGGTCTGTGTGTTTTGCAAGTTGAGTGAGATATTGCGTGTTATGACCGATATCTTGTGTATATGTTGCGTGTTTGGCATTGTGCATTCTGTGAGGCTCTGTGTGCTGTATGTTTTATGTGTGTTTGGAGTGATGTGTGCACTGTGTGAAATGTGTGTTGCATAAATTCGGTGTTCTTTCTACGGTGTTCTTTCTGGTGTGTTTTGCATGGGGGTTGCTATGTGTGTGGTTGTGTTTGACAGGTTGTGTGCGTGGTTGGCTCCTTGAGCAATGAGTGTACTTTGTGATGCGTGTACTGTGTATGGTCAAGCTTGGTCAGTGGGCCTCACTGTGGGTGTTGTGTTCACTCTGAGAACCGTGGTTCATGTGTATAGCGTGCAGTTATGTTCTCGGTGTGATGTGCTGTGCGTTGAGGGACTTCTGCATTCAAGTGCACAGAAGGTAGCCTCTCATGCTTGTCCGTTTTCGCCACAGGTTTGTAATCCTCCAGGAGGGCGTTGTTTCCTGAGGGTGCAAAGAGCCACGTCATCCCTTTAATAGCAAGGCCCTGACGATGCCTTTGTAGTAATCTGTCAGAAACTGCTGCGGGAGAGCCTTGTGCCAAACTCTGCTGGGGAAACAATCCACCGTGCACTGAGGAGACCCTCCCTGAGAGAATACTAGGCTGCTTTCGCCTTGCATGCAACTTGCTCCTACGTGATAAGGAAAACAGTAAACATTGCAGTAGAAGGCGGTCTTCTCTGTACGCCCTCTGTCTCAGAGACCGAAGTGAGCCGCGAATAGGCCTTCGCACTAGCCACACAGGAAGCTGCAGAACAAGATGCTTTGAAATGACAGCAGTGGAGGCAAGCCAGCTATGGATTCAGCTTATGTGAGTGAAAGAAACCAGTGCGGGATGGCCCATCCAAGGAATCATTGAAGCCGTGGCGGTGGAAGTTGAAACTGAGCTTGCAATGTGCTTTCCGTGTCTGTCGTGTGCGCGTGCACTCTAAGCGCCTGAGTGACGTCTGCTGCGCAGAGCTCTGTGTGTGCCGAGCGGCGTGCGCTCGCTTGGGTGGCCATTCGCGTGAGGCCTTGCTGAGGCAGCCTGGCTGTCAGAAAGTTGCCCGCATACAACGAATTCCGCTTGCAAAGTGCTTCCCGTGTCTGCCCTGTGTGCCTGCACTCTAAGCGCCTGAGTGGAGTCTGCTGCGCAGAGCTCTGTGTGTGCTGAGCGGCGTGCGCTCGCTTGGGTGGCCATTCGCGCGAGGCCTTGCTGAGGAAGCCTGGCTGTCAGGAAAACGGCCGCATACAACGAATTTAGCTTGGCAGTGCAAAAAGTCGCTTTCGTCTGCTACTACGTGGCCGCTCCAGAGAGGCCCAGGTTGGTCTGTGTGGTATGTAAGCCGGTTTCCCATGCCACAGTCTGAGCTTTGAAAACTAAGTGCCCATTGGCTTCAGTCCCCAACCATCATGTCAGCGAGAGGTGTGTGCAAGCTTCTGCAAAGCCTGGTGGCGGATGGGCCCTAAGCGTCAGGGCCGTTGTCCTGCAGAGAAGGATCTGAGGCTGTCTCAGTTCAAGGGATTTCCTGCTCAGCCATATCCAGACTGGCAGCTAAACACTGCTGTGTCAAGGCGAGCTTCTTATACACACTTCTACTCCCAGACACAGGGATACTGTGAAGAGGTCTTCCGCCCAGCCTCAGGGGAAGAGGCGGGGCAAGTTGCTTTCTGTACAGCATTCATTGGAAGCAGGACGTTTGGAGGTTCTGTTCCACAGGCGAAAAGCAGGCAGCACTAGGAGAATCTGTCAAGGAAGCTCCTCTTTATGGCTAGCGAGGCTTAATTCAAACGTGCAATGGAAAATTGTTCTGGGGTAACTGAGCTCTAACTTCACGCTCTAACACTTGCAGCTACTTTCTCCTAACTCATACAGAGTGGAATCGCCAAATACAGAGTAGAATTCTGTTGCGGTACGCTGTGTTCTTGTGTGCTTGGCGATGTATTGCCGACGGCCTGCGGGACCTGCTTGTCTTCTGTGTTGTGTGTTGTCCGTGCTGTGTGTATCTTGTATGTAGTATGTGCGGTATGTGTTCCTCACTGCTTGCTGAGTGCACAGTTCTGTGTATTTTTCACTGTGCTGTGTGTTATGTGAGATGTTGGTATTTGTGAGTGGTGTGTGTTGAGTGGTTCTTCGTGCATTGTACATTTCGCCTTTTTTGATGAGTTCTCTGTTGGCGGTTGCATATGTTGTGCGTTTGGTGTGTGGCTTCCCGTCTAATGTTTAGTGTGAAATGTGTGTCTGGTCTTTCTGTTGTCTGCTGTGTTGTGTACTGTGTTCTGGGTTGTGCGAGTGCTGTCTTTCGGCTTTCCGTGTGTTGCATACTGGGTCGATGTTGGGTGGGCTGTGTAATTTGAGCACTGTGTGCAAAGTTGAGTTTGCCTTGTGTCGGACGTGTTGTGTGCATGTGCATGTTGTGTGTGTGTGTTTGTGCGTTTTCGTTCGTGCTGTCTGCGTGTGGGTCTGCGTGTGCGCAGTATTGTATGCTTGTGGTTGTGCGTGTTGTGTGTAGTGCGTTCTATGTGTGTTGCATGTGTTTTCGTCAGTTGCGTGTGTGCACTTGTAGGTGCTGTGTCAGTTTTGTGTGTGTGAGATTGTGATTTGTGTGCTGTTGTGTTAGAGAGGCTGTGTGTGTGTGTTTGGCTGTTTGAGTTATGCACATGATGTGAGATGTGTTGACTGTGTGTGGTTGTGCTTGTTTTGTACGTCTCTTGTGCGCAGTCTGCGGTCTGTGCAGTGTTTATCGCGCGTATTGTGAGCAGTAGCTATGTGCCTGCCTTTCAAGGGTGTGGTGTGTTTATGGTGTCTGTTGTGTGGCGTGTTTCTGTGTTGTGTGTGTGTGCACTGCGTTGTGCTCCTGTGTGAGGATGTATGTGTGGTGTGTCTGTGCGTGATTGTGTGTGTAGTGCGTAGTGTGTGAAATGGGTGCTACTTGTCTTCTTGGTTGGTTATATGTGTTTTGCCCATGGATTTGGGAGTGTCGTGTGTGTTAGGAGTTGTGGTACTTTCTGTGTGTGTCGTGTGCTGTGTTGTTCTGTGATTTGTGTTTGTGCTGTGTGTGTCCTACTCTGTGTGTTCTGTGGTCTGTGTGTTTTGCAAGTTGAGTGAGATATTGCGTGTTTTGCCCGATATCTTGTGTATATGTTGCGTGTTTGGCATTGTGCATTCTGTGAGGCTCTGTGTGCTGTATCTTTTATGTGTGTTTGGAGTGATGTGTGCACTGTGTGAAATGTGTGTTGTATAAATTCGCTGTTCTTTCTGTGGTGTTCTTTGTGGTGTGTCTTGCACGGCGGTTGCTATGTGTGTGGTTGTGTTTGACAGGCTGTGTCCGTGGTTGGCTCCTTGAGCAATGAGTGTACTTTGTGATGCGTGTACTGTGTATGGTCAAGCTTGGTCAGTGGGCCTCACTGTGGGTGTTGTGTTCACTCTGAGAACCGTGGTTCATGTGTATAGCGTGCAGTTATGTTCTCGGTGTGATGTGCTGTGCGTTGAGGGACTTCTGCATTCAAGTGCACAGAAGGTAGCCTCTCATGCTTGTCCGTTTTCGCCACAGGTTTGTAATCCTCCAGGAGGGCGTTGTTTCCTGAGGGTGCAAAGAGCCACGTCATCCCTTTAATAGCAAGGCCCTGACGATGCCTTTGTAGTAATCTGTCAGAAACTGCTGCGGGAGAGCCTTGTGCCAAACTCTGCTGGGGAAACAATCCACCGTGCACTGAGGAGACCCTCCCTGAGAGAATACTAGGCTGCTTTCGCCTTGCATGCAACTTGCTCCTACGTGATAAGGAAAACAGTAAACATTGCAGTAGAAGGCGGTCTTCTCTGTACGCCCTCTGTCTCAGAGACCGAAGTGAGCCGCGAATAGGCCTTCGCACTAGCCACACAGGAAGCTGCAGAACAAGATGCTTTGAAATGACAGCAGTGGAGGCAAGCCAGCTATGGATTCAGCTTATGTGAGTGAAAGAAACCAGTGCGGGATGGCCCATCCAAGGAATCATTGAAGCCGTGGCGGTGGAAGTTGAAACTGAGCTTGCAATGTGCTTTCCGTGTCTGTCGTGTGCGCGTGCACTCTAAGCGCCTGAGTGACGTCTGCTGCGCAGAGCTCTGTGTGTGCCGAGCGGCGTGCGCTCGCTTGGGTGGCCATTCGCGTGAGGCCTTGCTGAGGCAGCCTGGCTGTCAGAAAGTTGCCCGCATACAACGAATTCCGCTTGCAAAGTGCTTCCCGTGTCTGCCCTGTGTGCCTGCACTCTAAGCGCCTGAGTGGAGTCTGCTGCTGAGAGCTCTGTGTGTGCTGAGCGGCGTGCGCTCGCTTGGGTGGCCATTCGCGCGAGGCCTTGCTGAGGAAGCCTGGCTGTCAGGAAAACGCCCGCATACAACGAATTTAGCTTGGCAGTGCAAAAAGTCGCTTTCGTCTGCTACTACGTGGCCGCTCCAGAGAGGCCCAGGTTGGTCTGTGTGGTATGTAAGCCGGTTTCCCATGCCACAGTCTGAGCTTTGAAAACTAAGTGCCCATTGGCTTCAGTCCCCAACCATCATGTCAGCGAGAGGTGTGTGCAAGCTTCTGCAAAGCCTGGTGGCGGATGGGCCCTAAGCGTCAGGGCCGTTGTCCTGCAGAGAAGGATCTGAGGCTGTCTCAGTTCAAGGGATTTCCTGCTCAGCCATATCCAGACTGGCAGCTAAACACTGCTGTGTCAAGGCGAGCTTCTTATACACACTTCTACTCCCAGACACAGGGATACTGTGAAGAGGTCTTCCGCCCAGCCTCAGGGGAAGAGGCGGGGCAAGTTGCTTTCTGTACAGCATTCATTGGAAGCAGGACGTTTGGAGGTTCTGTTCCACAGGCGAAAAGCAGGCAGCACTAGGAGAATCTGTCAAGGAAGCTCCTCTTTATGGCTAGCGAGGCTTAATTCAAACGTGCAATGGAAAATTGTTCTGGGGTAACTGAGCTCTAACTTCACGCTCTAACACTTGCAGCTACTTTCTCCTAACTCATACAGAGTGGAATCGCCAAATACAGAGTAGAATTCTGTTGCGGTACGCTGTGTTCTTGTGTGCTTGGCGATGTATTGCCGACGGCCTGCGGGACCTGCTTGTCTTCTGTGTTGTGTGTTGTCCGTGCTGTGTGTATCTTGTATGTAGTATGTGCGGTATGTGTTCCTCACTGCTTGCTGAGTGCACAGTTCTGTGTATTTTTCACTGTGCTGTGTGTTATGTGAGATGTTGGTATTTGTGAGTGGTGTGTGTTGAGTGGTTCTTCGTGCATTGTACATTTCGCCTTTTTTGATGAGTTCTCTGTTGGCGGTTGCATATGTTGTGCGTTTGGTGTGTGGCTTCCCGTCTAATGTTTAGTGTGAAATGTGTGTCTGGTCTTTCTGTTGTCTGCTGTGTTGTGTACTGTGTTCTGGGTTGTGCGAGTGCTGTCTTTCGGCTTTCCGTGTGTTGCATACTGGGTCGATGTTGGGTGGGCTGTGTAATTTGAGCACTGTGTGCAAAGTTGAGTTTGCCTTGTGTCGGACGTGTTGTGTGCATGTGCATGTTGTGTGTGTGTTTGTGCGTTTTCGTTTGTGCTGTCTGCGTGTGGGTCTGCGTGTGCGCAGTATTGTATGCTTGTGGTTGTGCGTGTTGTGTGTAGTGCGCTCTATGTGTGTTGCATGTGTTTTCGACAGTTGCGTGTGTGCACTTGTAGGTGCTGTGTCAGTTTTGTGTGTGTGAGATTGTGATTTGTGTGCTGTTGTGTTAGAGAGGCTGTGTGTGTGTGTTTGGCTGTTTGAGTTATGCACATGATGTGAGATGTGTTGACTGTGTGTGGTTGTGCTTGTTTTGTACGTCTCTTGTGCGCAGTCTGCGGTCTGTGCAGTGTTTATCGCGCGTATTGTGAGCAGTAGCTATGTGCCTGCCTTTCAAGGGTGTGGTGTGTTTATGGTGTCTGTTGTGTGGCGTGTTTCTGTGTTGTGTGTGTGTGCACTGCGTTGTGCTCCTGTGTGAGGATGTATGTGTGGTGTGTCTGTGCGTGATTGTGTGTGTAGTGCGTAGTGTGTGAAATGGGTGCTACTTGTCTTCTTGGTTGGTTATATGTGTTTTGCCCATGGATTTGGGAGTGTCGTGTGTGTTAGGAGTTGTGGTACTTTCTGTGTGTGTCGTGTGCTGTGTTGTTCTGTGATTTGTGTTTGTGCTGTGTGTGTCCTACTCTGTGTGTTCTGTGGTCTGTGTGTTTTGCAAGTTGAGTGAGATATTGCGTGTTATGACCGATATCTTGTGTATATGTTGCGTGTTTGGCATTGTGCATTCTGTGAGGCTCTGTGTGCTGTATGTTTTATGTGTGTTTGGAGTGATGTGTGCACTGTGTGAAATGTGTGTTGCATAAATTCGGTGTTCTTTCTACGGTGTTCTTTCTGGTGTGTTTTGCATGGGGGTTGCTATGTGTGTGGTTGTGTTTGACAGGTTGTGTGCGTGGTTGGCTCCTTGAGCAATGAGTGTACTTTGTGATGCGTGTACTGTGTATGGTCAAGCTTGGTCAGTGGGCCTCACTGTGGGTGTTGTGTTCACTCTGAGAACCGTGGTTCATGTGTATAGCGTGCAGTTATGTTCTCGGTGTGATGTGCTGTGCGTTGAGGGACTTCTGCATTCAAGTGCACAGAAGGTAGCCTCTCATGCTTGTCCGTTTTCGCCACAGGTTTGTAATCCTCCAGGAGGGCGTTGTTTCCTGAGGGTGCAAAGAGCCACGTCATCCCTTTAATAGCAAGGCCCTGACGATGCCTTTGTAGTAATCTGTCAGAAACTGCTGCGGGAGAGCCTTGTGCCAAACTCTGCTGGGGAAACAATCCACCGTGCACTGAGGAGACCCTCCCTGAGAGAATACTAGGCTGCTTTCGCCTTGCATGCAACTTGCTCCTACGTGATAAGGAAAACAGTAAACATTGCAGTAGAAGGCGGTCTTCTCTGTACGCCCTCTGTCTCAGAGACCTAAGTGAGCCGCGAATAGGCCTTCGCACTAGCCACACAGGAAGCTGCAGAACAAGATGCTTTGAAATGACAGCAGTGGAGGCAAGCCAGCTATGGATTCAGCTTATGTGAGTGAAAGAAACCAGTGCGGGATGGCCCATCCAAGGAATCATTGAAGCCGTGGCGGTGGAAGTTGAAACTGAGCTTGCAATGTGCTTTCCGTGTCTGTCGTGTGCGCGTGCACTCTAAGCGCCTGAGTGACGTCTGCTGCGCAGAGCTCTGTGTGTGCCGAGCGGCGTGCGCTCGCTTGGGTGGCCATTCGCGTGAGGCCTTGCTGAGGCAGCCTGGCTGTCAGAAAGTTGCCCGCATACAACGAATTCCGCTTGCAAAGTGCTTCCCGTGTCTGCCCTGTGTGCCTGCACTCTAAGCGCCTGAGTGGAGTCTGCTGCGCAGAGCTCTGTGTGTGCTGAGCGGCGTGCGCTCGCTTGGGTGGCCATTCGCGCGAGGCCTTGCTGAGGAAGCCTGGCTGTCAGGAAAACGGCCGCATACAACGAATTTAGCTTGGCAGTGCAAAAAGTCGCTTTCGTCTGCTACTACGTGGCCGCTCCAGAGAGGCCCAGGTTGGTCTGTGTGGTATGTAAGCCGGTTTCCCATGCCACAGTCTGAGCTTTGAAAACTAAGTGCCCATTGGCTTCAGTCCCCAACCATCATGTCAGCGAGAGGTGTGTGCAAGCTTCTGCAAAGCCTGGTGGCGGATGGGCCCTGAGCGTCAGGGCCGTTGTCCTGCAGAGAGGGATCTGAGGCTGTCTCAGTTCAAGGGATTTCCTGCTCAGCCATATCCAGACTGGCAGCTAAACACTGCTGTGTCAAGGCGAGCTTCTTATACACACTTCTACTCCCAGACACAGGGATACTGTGAAGAGGTCTTCCGCCCAGCCTCAGGGGAAGAGGCGGGGCAAGTTGCTTTCTGTACAGCATTCATTGGAAGCAGGACGTTTGGAGGTTCTGTTCCACAGGCGAAAAGCAGGCAGCACTAGGAGAATCTGTCAAGGAAGCTCCTCTTTATGGCTAGCGAGGCTTAATTCAAACGTGCAATGGAAAATTGTTCTGGGGTAACTGAGCTCTAACTTCACGCTCTAACACTTGCAGCTACTTTCTCCTAACTCATACAGAGTGGAATCGCCAAATACAGAGTAGAATTCTGTTGCGGTACGCTGTGTTCTTGTGTGCTTGGCGATGTATTGCCGACGGCCTGCGGGACCTGCTTGTCTTCTGTGTTGTGTGTTGTCCGTGCTGTGTGTATCTTGTATGTAGTATGTGCGGTATGTGTTCCTCACTGCTTGCTGAGTGCACAGTTCTGTGTATTTTTCACTGTGCTGTGTGTTATGTGAGATGTTGGTATTTGTGAGTGGTGTGTGTTGAGTGGTTCTTCGTGCATTGTACATTTCGCCTTTTTTGATGAGTTCTCTGTTGGCGGTTGCATATGTTGTGCGTTTGGTGTGTGGCTTCCCGTCTAATGTTTAGTGTGAAATGTGTGTCTGGTCTTTCTGTTGTCTGCTGTGTTGTGTACTGTGTTCTGGGTTGTGCGAGTGCTGTCTTTCGGCTTTCCGTGTGTTGCATACTGGGTCGATGTTGGGTGGGCTGTGTAATTTGAGCACTGTGTGCAAAGTTGAGTTTGCCTTGTGTCGGACGTGTTGTGTGCATGTGCATGTTGTGTGTGTGTGTTTGTGCGTTTTCGTTCGTGCTGTCTGCGTGTGGGTCTGCGTGTGCGCAGTATTGTATGCTTGTGGTTGTGCGTGTTGTGTGTAGTGCGTTCTATGTGTGTTGCATGTGTTTTCGTCAGTTGCGTGTGTGCACTTGTAGGTGCTGTGTCAGTTTTGTGTGTGTGAGATTGTGATTTGTGTGCTGTTGTGTTAGAGAGGCTGTGTGTGTGTGTTTGGCTGTTTGAGTTATGCACATGATGTGAGATGTGTTGACTGTGTGTGGTTGTGCTTGTTTTGTACGTCTCTTGTGCGCAGTCTGCGGTCTGTGCAGTGTTTATCGCGCGTATTGTGAGCAGTAGCTATGTGCCTGCCTTTCAAGGGTGTGGTGTGTTTATGGTGTCTGTTGTGTGGCGTTTTTGTGTGTTGTGTGTGTGTGCACTGCGTTGTGCTCCTGTGTGAGGATGTATGTGTGGTGTGTCTGTGCGTGATTGTGTGTGTAGTGCGTAGTGTGTGAAATGGGTGCTACTTGTCTTCTTGGTTGGTTATATGTGTTTTGCCCATGGATTTGGGAGTGTCGTGTGTGTTAGGAGTTGTGGTACTTTCTGTGTGTGTCGTGTGCTGTGTTGTTCTGTGATTTGTGTTTGTGCTGTGTGTGTCCTACTCTGTGTGTTCTGTGGTCTGTGTGTTTTGCAAGTTGAGTGAGATATTGCGTGTTATGACCGATATCTTGTGTATATGTTGCGTTTTTGGCATTCTGCATTCTGGGAGGCTCTGTGTGTTGTATGTTTTATGTGTGTTTGGAGTGATGTGTGCACTGTGTGAAATGTGTGTTGCATAAATTCGGTGTTCTTTCTGTGGTGGTTTGTGTGTGTTTTGCATGTGGGTTGCTATGTGTGTGGTTGTGTTTGTCAGGTTGTGTGCGTGGTTGGCTCCTTGAGCAATGAGTGTACTTTGTGATGCGTGTACTGTGTATGGTCAAGCTTGGTCAGTGGGCCTCACTGTGGGTGTTGTGTTCACTCTGAGAACCGTGGTTCATGTGTATAGCGTGCAGTTATGTTCTCGGTGTGATGTGCTGTGCGTTGAGGGACTTCTGCATTCAAGTGCACAGAAGGTAGCCTCTCATGCTTGTCCGTTTTCGCCACAGGTTTGTAATCCTCCAGGAGGGCGTTGTTTCCTGAGGGTGCAAAGAGCCACGTCATCCCTTTAATAGCAAGGCCCTGACGATGCCTTTGTAGTAATCTGTCAGAAACTGCTGCGGGAGAGCCTTGTGCCAAACTCTGCTGGGGAAACAATCCACCGTGCACTGAGGAGACCCTCCCTGAGAGAATACTAGGCTGCTTTCGCCTTGCATGCAACTTGCTCCTACGTGATAAGGAAAACAGTAAACATTGCAGTAGAAGGCGGTCTTCTCTGTACGCCCTCTGTCTCAGAGACCGAAGTGAGCCGCGAATAGGCCTTCGCACTAGCCACACAGGAAGCTGCAGAACAAGATGCTTTGAAATGACAGCAGTGGAGGCAAGCCAGCTATGGATTCAGCTTATGTGAGTGAAAGAAACCAGTGCGGGATGGCCCATCCAAGGAATCATTGAAGCCGTGGCGGTGGAAGTTGAAACTGAGCTTGCAATGTGCTTTCCGTGTCTGTCGTGTGCGCGTGCACTCTAAGCGCCTGAGTGACGTCTGCTGCGCAGAGCTCTGTGTGTGCCGAGCGGCGTGCGCTCGCTTGGGTGGCCATTCGCGTGAGGCCTTGCTGAGGCAGCCTGGCTGTCAGAAAGTTGCCCGCATACAACGAATTCCGCTTGCAAAGTGCTTCCCGTGTCTGCCCTGTGTGCCTGCACTCTAAGCGCCTGAGTGGAGTCTGCTGCTGAGAGCTCTGTGTGTGCTGAGCGGCGTGCGCTCGCTTGGGTGGCCATTCGCGCGAGGCCTTGCTGAGGAAGCCTGGCTGTCAGGAAAACGCCCGCATACAACGAATTTAGCTTGGCAGTGCAAAAAGTCGCTTTCGTCTGCTAGTACGTGGCCGCTCCAGAGAGGCCCAGGTTGGTCTGTGTGGTATGTAAGACGGTTTCCCATGCCACAGTCTGAGCTTTGAAAACTAAGTGCCCATTGGCTTCAGTCCCCAACCATCATGTCAGCGAGAGGTGTGTGCAAGCTTCTGCAAAGCCTGGTGGCGGATGGGCCCTAAGCGTCAGGGCCGTTGTCCTGCAGAGAAGGATCTGAGGCTGTCTCAGTTCAAGGGATTTCCTGCTCAGCCATATCCAGACTGGCAGCTAAACACTGCTGTGTCAAGGCGAGCTTCTTATACACACTTCTACTCCCAGACACAGGGATACTGTGAAGAGGTCTTCCGCCCAGCCTCAGGGGAAGAGGCGGGGCAAGTTGCTTTCTGTACAGCATTCATTGGAAGCAGGACGTTTGGAGGTTCTGTTCCACAGGCGAAAAGCAGGCAGCACTAGGAGAATCTGTCAAGGAATCTCCTCTTTATGGCTAGCGAGGCTGAATTCAAACGTGCAATGGAAAATTGTTCTGGGGTAACTGAGCTCTAACTTCACGCTCTAACACTTGCAGCTACTTTCTCCTAACTCATACAGAGTGGAATCGCCAAATACAGAGTAGAATTCTGTTGCGGTACGCTGTGTTCTTGTGTGCTTGGCGATGTATTGCCGACGGCCTGCGGGACCTGCTTGTCTTCTGTGTTGTGTGTTGTCCGTGCTGTGTGTATCTTGTATGTAGTATGTGCGGTATGTGTTCCTCACTGCTTGCTGAGTGCACAGTTCTGTGTATTTTTCACTGTGCTGTGTGTTATGTGAGATGTTGGTATTTGTGAGTGGTGTGTGTTGAGTGGTTCTTCGTGCATTGTACATTTCGCCTTTTTTGATGAGTTCTCTGTTGGCGGTTGCATATGTTGTGCGTTTGGTGTGTGGCTTCCCGTCTAATGTTTAGTGTGAAATGTGTGTCTGGTCTTTCTGTTGTCTGCTGTGTTGTGTACTGTGTTCTGGGTTGTGCGAGTGCTGTCTTTCGGCTTTCCGTGTGTTGCATACTGGGTCGATGTTGGGTGGGCTGTGTAATTTGAGCACTGTGTGCAAAGTTGAGTTTGCCTTGTGTCGGACGTGTTGTGTGCATGTGCATGTTGTGTGTGTGTGTTTGTGCGTTTTCGTTCGTGCTGTCTGCGTGTGGGTCTGCGTGTGCGCAGTATTGTATGCTTGTGGTTGTGCGTGTTGTGTGTAGTGCGTTCTATGTGTGTTGCATGTGTTTTCGTCAGTTGCGTGTGTGCACTTGTAGGTGCTGTGTCAGTTTTGTGTGTGTGAGATTGTGATTTGTGTGCTGTTGTGTTAGAGAGGCTGTGTGTGTGTGTTTGGCTGTTTGAGTTATGCACATGATGTGAGATGTGTTGACTGTGTGTGGTTGTGCTTGTTTTGTACGTCTCTTTTGTGCAGTCTGCGGTCTGTGCAGTGTTTATCACGCGTATTGTGAGCAGTAGCTATGTGCCTGCCTTTCAAGGGTGTGGTGTGTTTATGGTGTCTGTTGTGTGGCGTGTTTCTGTGTTGTGTGTGTGTGCACTGCGTTGTGCTCCTGTGTGAGGATGTATGTGTGGTGTGTCTGTGCGTGATTGTGTGTGTAGTGCGTAGTGTGTGAAATGGGTGCTACTTGTCTTCTTGGTTGGTTATATGTGTTTTGCCCATGGATTTGGGAGTGTCGTGTGTGTTAGGAGTTGTGGTACTTTCTGTGTGTGTCGTGTGCTGTGTTGTTCTGTGATTTGTGTTTGTGCTGTGTGTGTCCTACTCTGTGTGTTCTGTGGTCTGTGTGTTTTGCAAGTTGAGTGAGATATTGCGTGTTATGACCGATATCTTGTGTATATGTTGCGTGTTTGGCATTGTGCATTCTGTGAGGCTCTGTGTGCTGTATGTTTTATGTGTGTTTGGAGTGATGTGTGCACTGTGTGAAATGTGCGTTGCATAAATTCGGTGTTCTTTCTGTGGTGGTTTGTGTGTGTTTTGCATGGGGGTTGCTATGTGTGTGGTTGTGTTTGACAGGTTGTGTGCGTCTTTGGCTCCTTGAGCAATGAGTGTACTTTGTGATGCGTGTACTGTGTATGGTCAAGCTTGGTCAGTGGGCCTCACTGTGGGTGTTGTGTTCACTCTGAGAACCGTGGTTCATGTGTATAGCGTGCAGTTATGTTCTCGGTGTGATGTGCTGTGCGTTGAGGGACTTCTGCATTCAAGTGCACAGAAGGTAGCCTCTCATGCTTGTCCGTTTTCGCCACAGGTTTGTAATCCTCCAGGAGGGCGTTGTTTCCTGAGGGTGCAAAGAGCCACGTCATCCCTTTAATAGCAAGGCCCTGACGATGCCTTTGTAGTAATCTGTCAGAAACTGCTGCGGGAGAGCCTTGTGCCAAACTCTGCTGGGGAAACAATCCACCGTGCACTGAGGAGACCCTCCCTGAGAGAATACTAGGCTGCTTTCGCCTTGCATGCAACTTGCTCCTACGTGATAAGGAAAACAGTAAACATTGCAGTAGAAGGCGGTCTTCTCTGTACGCCCTCTGTCTCAGAGACCGAAGTGAGCCGCGAATAGGCCTTCGCACTAGCCACACAGGAAGCTGCAGAACAAGATGCTTTGAAATGACAGCAGTGGAGGCAAGCCAGCTATGGATTCAGCTTATGTGAGTGAAAGAAACCAGTGCGGGATGGCCCATCCAAGGAATCATTGAAGCCGTGGCGGTGGAAGTTGAAACTGAGCTTGCAATGTGCTTTCCGTGTCTGTCGTGTGCGCGTGCACTCTAAGCGCCTGAGTGACGTCTGCTGCGCAGAGCTCTGTGTGTGCCGAGCGGCGTGCGCTCGCTTGGGTGGCCATTCGCGTGAGGCCTTGCTGAGGCAGCCTGGCTGTCAGAAAGTTGCCCGCATACAACGAATTCCGCTTGCAAAGTGCTTCCCGTGTCTGCCCTGTGTGCCTGCACTCTAAGCGCCTGAGTGGAGTCTGCTGCGCAGAGCTCTGTGTGTGCCGAGCGGCGTGCGCTCGCTTGGGTGGCCATTCGCGTGAGGCCTTGCTGAGGCAGCCTGGCTGTAAGAAAGTTGCCCGCATACAACGAATTCCACTTGCAATGTGCTTCCCGTGTCTGCCGTGTGTGCCTGCACTCTAAGCGCCTGAGTGGAGTCTGCTGCGCAGAGCTCTGTGTGTGCTGAGCGGCGTGCGCTCGCTTGGGTGGCCATTCGCGCGAGGCCTTGCTGAGGAAGCCTGGCTGTCTGGAAAACGCCCGCATACAACGAATTTAGCTTGGCAGTGCAAAAAGTCGCTTTCGTCTGCTACTACGTGGCCGCTCCAGAGAGGCCCAGGTTGGTCTGTGTGGTATGTAAGCCGGTTTCCCATGCCACAGTCTGAGCTTTGAAAACTAAGTGCCCATTGGCTTCAGTCCCCAACCATCATGTCAGCGAGAGGTGTGTGCAAGCTTCTGCAAAGCCTGGTGGCGGATGGGCCCTAAGCGTCAGGGCCGTTGTCCTGCAGAGAAGGATCTGAGGCTGTCTCAGTTCAAGGGATTTCCTGCTCAGCCATATCCAGACTGGCAGCTAAACACTGCTGTGTCAAGGCGAGCTTCTTATACACACTTCTACTCCCAGACACAGGGATACTGTGAAGAGGTCTTCCGCCCAGCCTCAGGGGAAGAGGCGGGGCAAGTTGCTTTCTGTACAGCATTCATTGGAAGCAGGACGTTTGGAGGTTCTGTTCCACAGGCGAAAAGCAGGCAGCACTAGGAGAATCTGTCAAGGAAGCTCCTCTTTATGGCTAGCGAGGCTTAATTCAAACGTGCAATGGAAAATTGTTCTGGGGTAACTGAGCTCTAACTTCACGCTCTAACACTTGCAGCTACTTTCTCCTAACTCATACAGAGTGGAATCGCCAAATACAGAGTAGAATTCTGTTGCGGTACGCTGTGTTCTTGTGTGCTTGGCGATGTATTGCCGACGGCCTGCGGGACCTGCTTGTCTTCTGTGTTGTGTGTTGTCCGTGCTGTGTGTATCTTGTATGTAGTATGTGCGGTATGTGTTCCTCACTGCTTGCTGAGTGCACAGTTCTGTGTATTTTTCACTGTGCTGTGTGTTATGTGAGATGTTGGTATTTGTGAGTGGTGTGTGTTGAGTGGTTCTTCGTGCATTGTACATTTCGCCTTTTTTGATGAGTTCTCTGTTGGCGGTTGCATATGTTGTGCGTTTGGTGTGTGGCTTCCCGTCTAATGTTTAGTGTGAAATGTGTGTCTGGTCTTTCTGTTGTCTGCTGTGTTGTGTACTGTGTTGTGGGTTGTGCGAGTGCTGTCTTTCGGCTTTCCGTGTGTTGCATACTGGGTCGATGTTGGGTGGGCTGTGTAATTTGAGCACTGTGTGCAAAGTTGAGTTTGCCTTGTGTCGGACGTGTTGTGTGCATGTGCATGTTGTGTGTGTGTGTTTGTGCGTTTTCGTTCGTGCTGTCTGCGTGTGGGTCTGCGTGTGCGCAGTATTGTATGCTTGTGGTTGTGCGTGTTGTGTGTAGTGCGTTCTATGTGTGTTGCATGTGTTTTCGTCAGTTGCGTGTGTGCACTTGTAGGTGCTGTGTCAGTTTTGTGTGTGTGAGATTGTGATTTGTGTGCTGTTGTGTTAGAGAGGCTGTGTGTGTGTGTTTGGCTGTTTGAGTTATGCACATGATGTGAGATGTGTTGACTGTGTGTGGTTGTGCTTGTTTTGTACGTCTCTTGTGCGCAGTCTGCGGTCTGTGCAGTGTTTATCGCGCGTATTGTGAGCAGTAGCTATGTGCCTGCCTTTCAAGGGTGTGGTGTGTTTATGGTGTCTGTTGTGTGGCGTGTTTCTGTGTTGTGTGTGTGTGCACTGCGTTGTGCTCCTGTGTGAGGATGTATGTGTGGTGTGTCTGTGCGTGATTGTGTGTAAAGTGCGTAGTGTGTGAAATGGGTGCTACTTGTCTTCTTGGTTGGTTATATGTGTTTTGCCCATGGATTTGGGAGTGTCGTGTGTGTTAGGAGTTGTGGTACTTTCTGTGTGTGTCGTGTGCTGTGTTGTTCTGTGATTTGTGTTTGTGCTGTGTGTGTCCTACTCTGTGTGTTCTGTGGTCTGTGTGTTTTGCAAGTTGAGTGAGATATTGCGTGTTATGACCGATATCTTGTGTATATGTTGCGTGTTTGGCATTGTGCATTCTGTGAGGCTCTGTGTGCTGTATGTTTTATGTGTGTTTGGAGTGATGTGTGCACTGTGTGAAATGTGTGTTGCATGAATTCGGTGTTCTTTCTGCGGTGTTCTTTCTGGTGTGTTTTGCATGGGGGTTGCTATGTGTGTGGTTGTGTTTGACAGGTTGTGTGCGTGGTTGGCTCCTTGAGCAATGAGTGTACTTTGTGATGCGTGTACTGTGTATGGTCAAGCTTGGTCAGTGGGCCTCACTGTGGGTGTTGTGTTCACTCTGAGAACCGTGGTTCATGTGTATAGCGTGCAGTTATGTTCTCGGTGTGATGTGCTGTGCGTTGAGGGACTTCTGCATTCAAGTGCACAGAAGGTAGCCTCTCATGCTTGTCCGTTTTCGCCACAGGTTTGTAATCCTCCAGGAGGGCGTTGTTTCCTGAGGGTGCAAAGAGCCACGTCATCCCTTTAATAGCAAGGCCCTGACGATGCCTTTGTAGTAATCTGTCAGAAACTGCTGCGGGAGAGCCTTGTGCCAAACTCTGCTGGGGAAACAATCCACCGTGCACTGAGGAGACCCTCCCTGAGAGAATACTAGGCTGCTTTCGCCTTGCATGCAACTTGCTCCTACGTGATAAGGAAAACAGTAAACATTGCAGTAGAAGGCGGTCTTCTCTGTACGCCCTCTGTCTCAGAGACCGAAGTGAGCCGCGAATAGGCCTTCGCACTAGCCACACAGGAAGCTGCAGAACAAGATGCTTTGAAATGACAGCAGTGGAGGCAAGCCAGCTATGGATTCAGCTTATGTGAGTGAAAGAAACCAGTGCGGGATGGCCCATGCAAGGAATCATTGAAGCCGTGGCGGTGGAAGTTGAAACTGAGCTTGCAATGTGCTTTCCATGTCTGTCGTGTGCGCGTGCACTCTAAGCGCCTGAGTGACGTCTGCTGCGCAGAGCTCTGTGTGTGCCGAGCGGCGTGCGCTCGCTTGGGTGGCCATTCGCGTGAGGCCTTGCTGACGCAGCCTGGCTGTCAGAAAGTTGCCCGCATACAACGAATTCCGCTTGCAAAGTGCTTCCCGTGTCTGCCCTGTGTGCCTGCACTCTAAGCGCCTGAGTGGAGTCTGCTGCGCAGAGCTCTGTGTGTGCCGAGCGGCGTGCGCTCGCTTGGGTGGCCATTCGCGTGAGGCCTTGCTGAGGCAGCCTGGCTGTCAGAATGTTGCCCGCATACAACGAATTCCGCTTGCAATGTGCTTCCCGTGTCTGCCGTGTGTGCCTGCACTCTAAGCGCCTGAGTGGAGTCTGCTGCGCAGAGCTCTGTGTGTGCTAAGCGGCGTGAACTCGCTTGGGTGGCCATTCGCGCGAGGCCTTGCTGAGGAAGCCTGGCTGTCAGGAAAACGGCCGCATACAACGAATTTAGCTTGGCAGTGCAAAAAGTCGCTTTCGTCTGCTACTACGTGGCCGCTCCAGAGAGGCCCAGGTTGGTCTGTGTGTTATGTAAGCCGGGTTCCCATGCCACAGTCTGAGCTTTGAAAACTAAGTGCCCATTGGCTTCAGTCCCCAACCATCATGTCAGCGAGAGGTGTGTGCAAGCTTCTGCAAAGCCTGGTGGCGGATGGGCCCTAAGCGTCAGGGCCGTTGTCCTGCAGAGAAGGATCTGAGGCTGTCTCAGTTCAAGGGATTTCCTGCTCAGCCATATCCAGACTGGCAGCTAAACACTGCTGTGTCAAGGCGAGCTTCTTATACACACTTCTACTCCCAGACACAGGGATACTGTGAAGAGGTCTTCCGCCCAGCCTCAGGGGAAGAGGCGGGGCAAGTTGCTTTCTGTACAGCATTCATTGGAAGCAGGACGTTTGGAGGTTCTGTTCCACAGGCGAAAAGCAGGCAGCACTAGGAGAATCTGTCAAGGAAGCTCCTCTTTATGGCTAGCGAGGCTTAATTCAAACGTGCAATGGAAAATTGTTCTGGGGTAACTGAGCTCTAACTTCAAGCTCTAACACTTGCAGCTACTTTCTCCTAACTCATACAGAGTGGAATCGCCAAATACAGAGTAGAATTCTGTTGCGGTACGCTGTGTTCTTGTGTGCTTGGCGATGTATTGCCGACGGCCTGCGGGACCTGCTTGTCTTCTGTGTTGTGTGTTGTCCGTGCTGTGTGTATCTTGTATGTAGTATGTGCGGTATGTGTTCCTCACTGCTTGCTGAGTGCACAGTTCTGTGTATTTTTCACTGTGCTGTGTGTTATGTGAGATGTTGGTATTTGTGAGTGGTGTGTGTTGAGTGGTTCTTCGTGCATTGTACATTTCGCCTTTTTTGATGAGTTCTCTGTTGGCGGTTGCATATGTTGTGCGTTTGGTGTGTGGCTTCCCGTCTAATGTTTAGTGTGAAATGTGTGTCTGGTCTTTCTGTTGTCTGCTGTGTTGTGTACTGTGTTGTGGGTTGTGCGAGTGCTGTCTTTCGGCTTTCCGTGTGTTGCATACTGGGTCGATGTTGGGTGGGCTGTGTAATTTGAGCATTGTGTGCAAAGTTGAGTTTGCCTTGTGTCGGACGTGTTGTGTGCATGTGCATGTTGTGTGTGTGTGTTTGTGCGTTTTCGTTCGTGCTGTCTGCGTGTGGGTCTGCGTGTGCGCAGTATTGTATGCTTGTGGTTGTGCGTGTTGTGTGTAGTGCGTTCTATGTGTGTTGCATGTGTTTTCGTCAGTTGCGTGTGTGCACTTGTAGGTGCTGTCTCAGTTTTGTGTGTGTGAGATTGTGATTTGTGTGCTGTTGTGTTAGAGAGGCTGTGTGTGTGTGTTTGGCTGTTTGAGTTATGCACATGATGTGAGATGTGTTGACTGTGTGTGGTTGTGCTTGTTTTGTACGTCTCTTCTGCGCAGTCTGCGGTCTGGGCAGTGTTTATCGCGCGTATTGTGAGCAGTAGATATGTGCCTGCCTTTCAAGGGTGTGGTGTGTTTATGGTGTCTGTTGTGTGGCGTGTTTCTGTGTTTTGTGTGTGTGCACTGCGTTGTGCTCCTGTGTGAGGATGTATGTGTGGTGTGTCTGTGCGTGATTGTGTGTGTAGTGCGTAGTGTGTGAAATGGGTGCTACTTGTCTTCTTGGTTGGTTATATGTGTTTTGCCCATGGATTTGGGAGTGTCGTGTGTGTTAGGAGTTGTGGTACTTTCTGTGTGTGTCGTGTGCTGTGTTGTTCTGTGATTTGTGTTTGTGCTGTGTGTGTCCTACTCTGTGTGTTCTGTGGTCTGTGTGTTTTGCAAGTTGAGTGAGATATTGCGTGTTATGACCGATATCTTGTGTATATGTTGCGTGTTTGGCATTGTGCATTCTGTGAGGCTCTGTGTGCTGTATGTTTTATGTGTGTTTGGAGTGATGTGTGCACTGTGTGAAATGTGTGTTGCATAAATTCGGTGTTCTTTCTGCGGTGTTCTTTCTGGTGTGTTTTGCATGGGGGTTGCTATGTGTGTGGTTGTGTTTGACAGGTTGTGTGCGTGGTTGGCTCCTTGAGCAATGAGTGTACTTTGTGATGCGTGTACTGTGTATGGTCAAGCTTGGTCAGTGGGCCTCACTGTGGGTGTTGTGTTCACTCTGAGAACCGTGGTTCATGTGTATAGCGTGCAGTTATGTTCTCGGTGTGATGTGCTGTGCGTTGAGGGACTTCTGCATTCAAGTGCACAGAAGGTAGCCTCTCATGCTTGTCCGTTTTCGCCACAGGTTTGTAATCCTCCAGGAGGGCGTTGTTTCCTGAGGGTGCAAAGAGCCACGTCATCCCTTTAATAGCAAGGCCCTGACGATGCCTTTGTAGTAATCTGTCAGAAACTGCTGCGGGAGAGCCTTGTGCCAAACTCTGCTGGGGAAACAATCCACCGTGCACTGAGGAGACCCTCCCTGAGAGAATACTAGGCTGCTTTCGCCTTGCATGCAACTTGCTCCAACGTGATAAGGAAAACAGTAAACATTGCAGTAGAAGGCGGTCTTCTCTGTACGCCCTCTGTCTCAGAGACCTAAGTGAGCCGCGAATAGGCCTTCGCACTAGCCACACAGGAAGCTGCAGAACAAGATGCTTTGAAATGACAGCAGTGGAGGCAAGCCAGCTATGGATTCAGCTTATGTGAGTGAAAGAAACCAGTGCGGGATGGCCCATCCAAGGAATCATTGAAGCCGTGGCGGTGGAAGTTGAAACTGAGCTTGCAATGTGCTTTCCGTGTCTGTCGTGTGCGCGTGCACTCTAAGCGCCTGAGTGACGTCTGCTGCGCAGAGCTCTGTGTGTGCCGAGCGGCGTGCGCTCGCTTGGGTGGCCATTCGCGTGAGGCCTTGCTGAGGCAGCCTGGCTGTCAGAAAGTTGCCCGCATACAACGAATTCCGCTTGCAAAGTGCTTCCCGTGTCTGCCCTGTGTGCCTGCACTCTAAGCGCCTGAGTGGAGTCTGCTGCGCAGAGCTCTGTGTGTGCTGAGCGGCGTGCGCTCGCTTGGGTGGCCATTCGCGCGAGACCTTGCTGAGGAAGCCTGGCTGTCAGGAAAACGCCCGCATACAACGAATTTAGCTTGGCAGTGCAAAAAGTCGCTTTCGTCTGCTACTACGTGGCCGCTCCAGAGAGGCCCAGGTTGGTCTGTGTGGTATGTAAGCCGGTTTCCCATGCCACAGTCTGAGCTTTGAAAACTAAGTGCCCATTGGCTTCAGTCCCCAACCATCATGTCAGCGAGAGGTGTGTGCAAGCTTCTGCAAAGCCTGGTGGCGGATGGGCCCTAAGCGTCAGGGCCGTTGTCCTGCAGAGAAGGATCTGAGGCTGTCTCAGTTCAAGGGATTTCCTGCTCAGCCATATCCAGACTGGCAGCTAAACACTGCTGTGTCAAGGCGAGCTTCTTATACACACTTCTACTCCCAGACACAGGGATACTGTGAAGAGGTCTTCCGCCCAGCCTCAGGGGAAGAGGCGGGGCAAGTTGCTTTCTGTACAGCATTCATTGGAAGCAGGACGTTTGGAGGTTCTGTTCCACAGGCGAAAAGCAGGCAGCACTAGGAGAATCTGTCAAGGAAGCTCCTCTTTATGGCTAGCGAGGCTTAATTCAAACGTGCAATGGAAAATTGTTCTGGGGTAACTGAGCTCTAACTTCACGCTCTAACACTTGCAGCTACTTTCTCCTAACTCATACAGAGTGGAATCGCCAAATACAGAGTCGAATTCTGTTGCGGTACGCTGTGTTCTTGTGTGCTTGGCGATGTATTGCCGACGGCCTGCGGGACCTGCTTGTCTTCTGTGTTGTGTGTTGTCCGTGCTGTGTGTATCTTGTATGTAGTATGTGCGGTATGTGTTCCTCACTGCTTGCTGAGTGCACAGTTCTGTGTATTTTTCACTGTGCTGTGTGTTATGTGAGATGTTGGTATTTGTGAGTGGTGTGTGTTGAGTGGTTCTTCGTGCATTGTACATTTCGCCTTTTTTGATGAGTTCTCTGTTGGCGGTTGCATATGTTGTGCGTTTGGTGTGTGGCTTCCCGTCTAATGTTTAGTGTGAAATGTGTGTCTGGTCTTTCTGTTGTCTGCTGTGTTGTGTACTGTGTTGTGGGTTGTGCGAGTGCTGTCTTTCGGCTTTCCGTGTGTTGCATACTGGGTCGATGTTGGGTGGGCTGTGTAATTTGAGCACTGCGTGCAAAGTTGAGTTTGCCTTGTGTCGGACGTGTTGTGTGCATGTGCATGTTGTGTGTGTGTGTTTGTGCGTTTTCGTTCGTGCTGTCTGCGTGTGGGTCTGCGTGTGCGCAGTATTGTATGCTTGTGGTTGTGCGTGTTGTGTGTAGTGCGTTCTATGTGTGTTGCATGTGTTTTCGTCAGTTGCGTGTGTGCACTTGTAGGTGCTGTGTCAGTTTTGTGTGTGTGAGATTGTGATTTGTGTGCTGTTGTGTTAGAGAGGCTGTGTGTGTGTGTTTGGCTGTTTGAGTTATGCACATGATGTGAGATGTGTTGACTGTGTGTGGTTGTGCTTGTTTTGTACGTCTCTTGTGCGCAGTCTGCGTTCTGTGCAGTGTTTATCGCGCGTATTGTGAGCAGTAGCTATGTGCCTGCCTTTCAAGGGTGTGGTGTGTTTATGGTGTCTGTTGTGTGGCGTGTTTCTGTGTTGTGTGTGTGTGCACTGCGTTGTGCTCCTGTGTGAGGATGTATGTGTGGTGTGTCTGTGCGTGATTGTGTGTGTAGTGCGTAGTGTGTGAAATGGGTGCTACTTGTCTTCTTGGTTGGTTATATGTGTTTTGCCCATGGATTTGGGAGTGTCGTGTGTGTTAGGAGTTGTGGTACTTTCTGTGTGTGTCGTGTGCTGTGTTGTTCTGTGATTTGTGTTTGTGCTGTGTGTGTCCTACTCTGTGTGTTCTGTGGTCTGTGTGTTTTGCAAGTTGAGTGAGATATTGCGTGTTATGACCGATATCTTGTGTATATGTTGTGTGTTTGGCATTGTGCATTCTGTGAGGCTCTGTGTGCTGTATGTTTTATGTGTGTTTGGAGTGATGTGTGCACTGTGTGAAATGTGTGTTGCATAAATTCGGTGTTCTTTCTGTGGTGGTTTGTGTGTGTTTTGCATGGGGGTTGCTATGTGTGTGGTTGTGTTTGACAGGTTGTGTGCGTGGTTGGCTCCTTGAGCAATGAGTGTACTTTGTGATGCGTGTACTGTGTATGGTCAAGCTTGGTCAGTGGGCCTCACTGTGGGTGTTGTGTTCACTCTGAGAACCGTGGTTCATGTGTATAGCGTGCAGTTATGTTCTCGGTGTGATGTGCTGTGCGTTGAGGGACTTCTGCATTCAAGTGCACAGAAGGTAGCCTCTCATGCTTGTCCGTTTTCGCCACAGGTTTGTAATCCTCCAGGAGGGCGTTGTTTCCTGAGGGTGCAAAGAGCCACGTCATCCCTTTAATAGCAAGGCCCTGACGATGCCTTTGTAGTAATCTGTCAGAAACTGCTGCGGGAGAGCCTTGTGCCAAACTCTGCTGGGGAAACAATCCACCGTGCACTGAGGAGACCCTCCCTGAGAGAATACTAGGCTGCTTTCGCCTTGCATGCAACTTGCTCCTACGTGATAAGGAAAACAGTAAACATTGCAGTAGAAGGCGGTCTTCTCTGTACGCCCTCTGTCTCAGAGACCTAAGTGAGCCGCGAATAGGCCTTCGCACTAGCCACACAGGAAGCTGCAGAACAAGATGCTTTGAAATGACAGCAGTGGAGGCAAGCCAGCTATGGATTCAGCTTATGTGAGTGAAAGAAACCAGTGCGGGATGGCCCATCCAAGGAATCATTGAAGCCGTGGCGGTGGAAGTTGAAACTGAGCTTGCAATGTGCTTTCCGTGTCTGTCGTGTGCGCGTGCACTCTAAGCGCCTGAGTGACGTCTGCTGCGCAGAGCTCTGTGTGTGCCGAGCAGCGTGCGCTCGCTTGGGTGGCCATTCGCGTGAGGCCTTGCTGAGGCAGCCTGGCTGTCAGAAAGTTGCCCGCATACAACGAATTCCGCTTGCAAAGTGCTTCCCGTGTCTGCCCTGTGTGCCTGCACTCTAAGCACCTGAGTGGAGTCTGCTGCGCAGAGCTCTGTGTGTGCTTAGCAGCGTGCGCTCGCTTGGGTGGCCATTCGCGTGAGGCCTTGCTGAGGCAGCCTGGCTGTCAGAAAGTTGCCCGCATACAACGAATTCCGCTTGCAATGTGCTTCCCGTGTCTGCCGTGTGTGCCTGCACTCTAAGCGCCTGAGTGGAGTCTGCTGCGCAGAGCTCTGTGTGTGCTGAGCGGCGTGCGCTCGCTTGGGTGGCCATTCGCGCGAGGCCTTGCTGAGGAAGCCTGGCTGTCAGGAAAACGCCCGCATACAACGAATTTAGCTTGGCAGTGCAAAAAGTCGCTTTCGTCTGCTACAACGTGGCCGCTCCAGAGAGGCCCAGGTTGGTCTGTGTGGTATGTAAGCCGGTTTCCCATGCCACAGTCTGAGCTTTGAAAACTAAGTGCCCATTGGCTTCAGTCCCCAACCATCATGTCAGCGAGAGGTGTGTGCAAGCTTCTGCAAAGCCTGGTGGCGGATGGGCCCTAAGCGTCAGGGCCGTTGTCCTGCAGAGAAGGATCTGAGGCTGTCTCAGTTCAAGGGATTTCCTGCTCAGCCATATCCAGACTGGCAGCTAAACACTGCTGTGTCAAGGCGAGCTTCTTATACACACTTCTACTCCCAGACACAGGGATACTGTGAAGAGGTCTTCCGCCCAGCCTCAGGGGAAGAGGCGGGGCAAGTTGCTTTCTGTACAGCATTCATTGGAAGCAGGACGTTTGGAGGTTCTGTTCCACAGGCGAAAAGCAGGCAGCACTAGGAGAATCTGTCAAGGAAGCTCCTCTTTATGGCTAGCGAGGCTTAATTCAAACGTGCAATGGAAAATTGTTCTGGGGTAACTGAGCTCTAACTTCACGCTCTAACACTTGCAGCTACTTTCTCCTAACTCATACAGAGTGGAATCGCCAAATACAGAGTAGAATTCTGTTGCGGTACGCTGTGTTCTTGTGTGCTTGGCGATGTATTGCCGACGGCCTGCGGGACCTGCTTGTCTTCTGTGTTGTGTGTTGTCCGTGCTGTGTGTATCTTGTATGTAGTATGTGCGGTATGTGTTCCTCACTGCTTGCTGAGTGCACAGTTCTGTGTATTTTTCACTGTGCTGTGTGTTATGTGAGATGTTGGTATTTGTGAGTGGTGTGTGTTGAGTGGTTCTTCGTGCATTGTACATTTCGCCTTTTTTGATGAGTTCTCTGTTGGCGGTTGCATATGTTGTGCGTTTGGTGTGTGGCTTCCCGTCTAATGTTTAGTGTGAAATGTGTGTCTGGTCTTTCTGTTGTCTGCTGTGTTGTGTACTGTGTTGTGGGTTGTGCGAGTGCTGTCTTTCGGCTTTCCGTGTGTTGCATACTGGGTCGATGTTGGGTGGGCTGTGTAATTTGAGCACTGTGTGCAAAGTTGAGTTTGCCTTGTGTCGGACGTGTTGTGTGCATGTGCATGTTGTGTGTGTGTGTTTGTGCGTTTTCGTTCGTGCTGTCTGCGTGTGGGTCTGCGTGTGCGCAGTATTGTATGCTTGTGGTTGTGCGTGTTGTGTGTAGTGCGTTCTATGTGTGTTGCATGTGTTTTCGTCAGTTGCGTGTGTGCACTTGTAGGTGCTGTGTCAGTTTTGTGTGTGTGAGATTGTGATTTGTGTGCTGTTGTGTTAGAGAGGCTGTGTGTGTGTGTTTGGCTGTTTGAGTTATGCACATGATGTGAGATGTGTTGACTGTGTGTGGTTGTGCTTGTTTTGTACGTCTCTTGTGCGCAGTCTGCGGTCTGTGCAGTGTTTATCGCGCGTATTGTGAGCAGTAGCTATGTGCCTGCCTTTCAAGGGTGTGGTGTGTTTATGGTGTCTGTTGTGTGGCGTGTTTCTGTGTTGTGTGTGTGTGCACTGCGTTGTGCTCCTGTGTGAGGATGTATGTGTGGTGTGTCTGTGCGTGATTGTGTGTGTAGTGCGTAGTGTGTGAAATGGGTGCTACTTGTCTTCTTGGTTGGTTATATGTGTTTTGCCCATGGATTTGGGAGTGTCGTGTGTGTTAGGAGTTGTGGTACTTTCTGTGTGTGTCGTGTGCTGTGTTGTTCTGTGATTTGTGTTTGTGCTGTGTGTGTCCTACTCTGTGTGTTCTGTGGTCTGTGTGTTTTGCAAGTTGAGTGAGATATTGCGTGTTATGACCGATATCTTGTGTATATGTTGTGTGTTTGGCATTGTGCATTCTGTGAGGCTCTGTGTGCTGTATGTTTTATGTGTGTTTGGAGTGATGTGTGCACTGTGTGAAATGTGTGTTGCATAAATTCGGTGTTCTTTCTGTGGTGGTTTGTGTGTGTTTTGCATGGGGGTTGCTATGTGTGTGGTTGTGTTTGACAGGTTGTGTGCGTGGTTGGCTCCTTGAGCAATGAGTGTACTTTGTGATGCGTGTACTGTGTATGGTCAAGCTTGGTCAGTGGGCCTCACTGTGGGTGTTGTGTTCACTCTGAGAACCGTGGTTCATGTGTATAGCGTGCAGTTATGTTCTCGGTGTGATGTGCTGTGCGTTGAGGGACTTCTGCATTCAAGTGCACAGAAGGTAGCCTCTCATGCTTGTCCGTTTTCGCCACAGGTTTGTAATCCTCCAGGAGGGCGTTGTTTCCTGATGGTGCAAAGAGCCACGTCATCCCTTTAATAGCAAGGCCCTGACGATGCCTTTGTAGTAATCTGTCAGAAACTGCTGCGGGAGAGCCTTGTGCCAAACTCTGCTGGGGAAACAATCCACCGTGCACTGAGGAGACCCTCCCTGAGAGAATACTAGGCTGCTTTCGCCTTGCATGCAACTTGCTCCTACGTGATAAGGAAAACAGTAAACATTGCAGTAGAAGGCGGTCTTCTCTGTACGCCCTCTGTCTCAGAGACCTAAGTGAGCCGCGAATAGGCCTTCGCACTAGCCACACAGGAAGCTGCAGAACAAGATGCTTTGAAATGACAGCAGTGGAGGCAAGCCAGCTATGGATTCAGCTTATGTGAGTGAAAGAAACCAGTGCGGGATGGCCCATCCAAGGAATCATTGAAGCCGTGGCGGTGGAAGTTGAAACTGAGCTTGCAATGTGCTTTCCGTGTCTGTCGTGTGCGCGTGCACTCTAAGCGCCTGAGTGACGTCTGCTGCGCAGAGCTCTGTGTGTGCCGAGCAGCGTGCGCTCGCTTGGGTGGCCATTCGCGTGAGGCCTTGCTGAGGCAGCCTGGCTGTCAGAAAGTTGCCCGCATACAACGAATTCCGCTTGCAAAGTGCTTCCCGTGTCTGCCCTGTGTGCCTGCACTCTAAGCACCTGAGTGGAGTCTGCTGCGCAGAGCTCTGTGTGTGCCGAGCGGCGTGCGCTCGCTTGGGTGGCCATTCGCGTGAGGCCTTGCTGAGGCAGCCTGGCTGTCAGAAAGTTGCCCGCATACAACGAATTCCGCTTGCAATGTGCTTCCCGTGTCTGCCGTGTGTGCCTGCACTCTAAGCGCCTGAGTGGAGTCTGCTGCGCAGAGCTCTGTGTGTGCTGAGCGGCGTGCGCTCGCTTGGGTGGCCATTCGCGCGAGGCCTTGCTGAGGAAGCCTGGCTGTCAGGAAAACGCCCGCATACAACGAATTTAGCTTGGCAGTGCAAAAAGTCGCTTTCGTCTGCTACAACGTGGCCGCTCCAGAGAGGCCCAGGTTGGTCTGTGTGGTATGTAAGCCGGTTTCCCATGCCACAGTCTGAGCTTTGAAAACTAAGTGCCCATTGGCTTCAGTCCCCAACCATCATGTCAGCGAGAGGTGTGTGCAAGCTTCTGCAAAGCCTGGTGGCGGATGGGCCCTAAGCGTCAGGGCCGTTGTCCTGCAGAGAAGGATCTGAGGCTGTCTCAGTTCAAGGGATTTCCTGCTCAGCCATATCCAGACTGGCAGCTAAACACTGCTGTGTCAAGGCGAGCTTCTTATACACACTTCTACTCCCAGACACAGGGATACTGTGAAGAGGTCTTCCGCCCAGCCTCAGGGGAAGAGGCGGGGCAAGTTGCTTTCTGTACAGCATTCATTGGAAGCAGGACGTTTGGAGGTTCTGTTCCACAGGCGAAAAGCAGGCAGCACTAGGAGAATCTGTCAAGGAAGCTCCTCTTTATGGCTAGCGAGGCTTAATTCAAACGTGCAATGGAAAATTGTTCTGGGGTAACTGAGCTCTAACTTCACGCTCTAACACTTGCAGCTACTTTCTCCTAACTCATACAGAGTGGAATCACCAAATACAGAGTAGAATTCTGTTGCGGTACGCTGTGTTCTTGTGTGCTTGGCGATGTATTGCCGACGGCCTGCGGGACCTGCTTGTCTTCTGTGTTGTGTGTTGTCCGTGCTGTGTGTATCTTGTATGTAGTATGTGCGGTATGTGTTCCTCACTGCTTGCTGAGTGCACAGTTCTGTGTATTTTTCACTGTGCTGTGTGTTATGTGAGATGTTGGTATTTGTGAGTGGTGTGTGTTGAGTGGTTCTTCGTGCATTGTACATTTCGCCTTTTTTGATGAGTTCTCTGTTGGCGGTTGCATATGTTGTGCGTTTGGTGTGTGGCTTCCCGTCTAATGTTTAGTGTGAAATGTGTGTCTGGTCTTTCTGTTGTCTGCTGTGTTGTGTACTGTGTTGTGGGTTGTGCGAGTGCTGTCTTTCGGCTTTCCGTGTGTTGCATACTGGGTCGATGTTGGGTGGGCTGTGTAATTTGAGCACTGTGTGCAAAGTTGAGTTTGCCTTGTGTCGGACGTGTTGTGTGCATGTGCATGTTGTGTGTGTGTGTTTGTGCGTTTTCGTTCGTGCTGTCTGCGTGTGGGTCTGCGTGTGCGCAGTATTGTATGCTTGTGGTTGTGCGTGTTGTGTGTAGTGCGTTCTATGTGTGTTGCATGTGTTTTCGTCAGTTGCGTGTGTGCACTTGTAGGTGCTGTGTCAGTTTTGTGTGTGTGAGATTGTGATTTGTGTGCTGTTGTGTTAGAGAGGCTGTGTGTGTGTGTTTGGCTGTTTGAGTTATGCACATGATGTGAGATGTGTTGACTGTGTGTGGTTGTGCTTGTTTTGTACGTCTCTTGTGCGCAGTCTGCGGTCTGTGCAGTGTTTATCGCGCGTATTGTGAGCAGTAGCTATGTGCCTGCCTTTCAAGGGTGTGGTGTGTTTATGGTGTCTGTTGTGTGGCGTGTTTCTGTGTTGTGTGTGTGTGCACTGCGTTGTGCTCCTGTGTGAGGATGTATGTGTGGTGTGTCTGTGCGTGATTGTGTGTGTAGTGCGTAGTGTGTGAAATGGGTGCTACTTGTCTTCTTGGTTGGTTATATGTGTTTTGCCCATGGATTTGGGAGTGTCGTGTGTGTTAGGAGTTGTGGTACTTTCTGTGTGTGTCGTGTGCTGTGTTGTTCTGTGATTTGTGTTTGTGCTGTGTGTGTCCTACTCTGTGTGTTCTGTGGTCTGTGTGTTTTGCAAGTTGAGTGAGATATTGCGTGTTATGACCGATATCTTGTGTATATGTTGTGTGTTTGGCATTGTGCATTCTGTGAGGCTCTGTGTGCTGTATGTTTTATGTGTGTTTGGAGTGATGTGTGCACTGTGTGAAATGTGTGTTGCATAAATTCGGTGTTCTTTCTGTGGTGGTTTGTGTGTGTTTTGCATGGGGGTTGCTATGTGTGTGGTTGTGTTTGACAGGTTGTGTGCGTGGTTGGCTCCTTGAGCAATGAGTGTACTTTGTGATGCGTGTACTGTGTATGGTCAAGCTTGGTCAGTGGGCCTCACTGTGGGTGTTGTGTTCACTCTGAGAACCGTGGTTCATGTGTATAGCGTGCAGTTATGTTCTCGGTGTGATGTGCTGTGCGTTGAGGGACTTCTGCATTCAAGTGCACAGAAGGTAGCCTCTCATGCTTGTCCGTTTTCGCCACAGGTTTGTAATCCTCCAGGAGGGCGTTGTTTCCTGAGGGTGCAAAGAGCCACGTCATCCCTTTAATAGCAAGGCCCTGACGATGCCTTTGTAGTAATCTGTCAGAAACTGCTGCGGGAGAGCCTTGTGCCAAACTCTGCTGGGGAAACAATCCACCGTGCACTGAGGAGACCCTCCCTGAGAGAATACTAGGCTGCTTTCGCCTTGCATGCAACTTGCTCCTACGTGATAAGGAAAACAGTAAACATTGCAGTAGAAGGCGGTCTTCTCTGTACGCCCTCTGTCTCAGAGACCTAAGTGAGCCGCGAATAGGCCTTCGCACTAGCCACACAGGAAGCTGCAGAACAAGATGCTTTGAAATGACAGCAGTGGAGGCAAGCCAGCTATGGATTCAGCTTATGTGAGTGAAAGAAACCAGTGCGGGATGGCCCATCCAAGGAATCATTGAAGCCGTGGCGGTGGAAGTTGAAACTGAGCTTGCAATGTGCTTTCCGTGTCTGTCGTGTGCGCGTGCACTCTAAGCGCCTGAGTGACGTCTGCTGCGCAGAGCTCTGTGTGTGCCGAGCGGCGTGCGCTCGCTTGGGTGGCCATTCGCGTGAGGCCTTGCTGAGGCAGCCTGGCTGTCAGAAAGTTGCCCGCATACAACGAATTCCGCTTGCAAAGTGCTTCCCGTGTCTGCCCTGTGTGCCTGCACTCTA
Organism: Manis javanica; assembly: GCF_040802235.1. NCBI lineage: Eukaryota > Metazoa > Chordata > Mammalia > Pholidota > Manidae > Manis > Manis javanica. Next base: position 332,016 of record NW_027332184.1, on the reverse strand, counting down.
AGCACCTGAGTGGAGTCTGCTGCGCAGAGCTCTGTGTGTGCCGAGCGGCGTGCGCTCGCTTGGGTGGCCATTCGCGTGAGGCCTTGCTGAGGCAGCCTGGCTGTCAGAAAGTTGCCCGCATACAACGAATTCCGCTTGCAATGTGCTTCCCGTGTCTGCCGTGTGTGCCTGCACTCTAAGCGCCTGAGTGGAGTCTGCTGCACAGAGCTCTGTGTGTGCTGAGCGGCGTGCGCTCGCTTGGGTGGCCATTCGCGCGAGGCCTTGCTGAGGAAGCCTGGCTGTCAGGAAAACGCCCGCATACAACGAATTTAGCTTGGCAGTGCAAAAAGTCGCTTTCGTCTGCTACTACGTGGCCGCTCCAGAGAGGCCCAGGTTGGTCTGTGTGGTATGTAAGCCGGTTTCCCATGCCACAGTCTGAGCTTTGAAAACTAAGTGCCCATTGGCTTCAGTCCCCAACCATCATGTCAGCGAGAGGTGTGTGCAAGCTTCTGCAAAGCCTGGTGGCGGATGGGCCCTAAGCGTCAGGGCCGTTGTCCTGCAGAGAAGGATCTGAGGCTGTCTCAGTTCAAGGGATTTCCTGCTCAGCCATATCCAGACTGGCAGCTAAACACTGCTGTGTCAAGGCGAGCTTCTTATACACACTTCTACTCCCAGACACAGGGATACTGTGAAGAGGTCTTCCGCCCAGCCTCAGGGGAAGAGGCGGGGCAAGTTGCTTTCTGTACAGCATTCATTGGAAGCAGGACGTTTGGAGGTTCTGTTCCACAGGCGAAAAGCAGGCAGCACTAGGAGAATCTGTCAAGGAAGCTCCTCTTTATGGCTAGCGAGGCTTAATTCAAACGTGCAATGGAAAATTGTTCTGGGGTAACTGAGCTCTAACTTCACGCTCTAACACTTGCAGCTACTTTCTCCTTACTCATACAGAGTGGAATCGCCAAATACAGAGTAGAATTCTGTTGCGGTACGCTGTGTTCTTGTGTGCTTGGCGATGTATTGCCGACGGCCTGCGGGACCTGCTTGTCTTCTGTGTTGTGTGTTGTCCGTGCTGTGTGTATCTTGTATGTAGTATGTGCGGTATGTGTTCCTCACTGCTTGCTGAGTGCACAGTTCTGTGTATTTTTCACTGTGCTGTGTGTTATGTGAGATGTTGGTATTTGTGAGTGGTGTGTGTTGAGTGGTTCTTCGTGCATTGTACATTTCGCCTTTTTTGATGAGTTCTCTGTTGGCGGTTGCATATGTTGTGCGTTTGGTGTGTGGCTTCCCGTCTAATGTTTAGTGTGAAATGTGTGTCTGGTCTTTCTGTTGTCTGCTGTGTTGTGTACTGTGTTGTGGGTTGTGCGAGTGCTGTCTTTCGGCTTTCCGTGTGTTGCATACTGGGTCGATGTTGGGTGGGCTGTGTAATTTGAGCACTGTGTGCAAAGTTGAGTTTGCCTTGTGTCGGACGTGTTGTGTGCATGTGCATGTTGTGTGTGTGTGTTTGTGCGTTTTCGTTCGTGCTGTCTGCGTGTGGGTCTGCGTGTGCGCAGTATTGTATGCTTGTGGTTGTGCGTGTTGTGTGTAGTGCGTTCTATGTGTGTTGCATGTGTTTTCGTCAGTTGCGTGTGTGCACTTGTAGGTGCTGTGTCAGTTTTGTGTGTGTGAGATTGTGATTTGTGTGCTGTTGTGTTAGAGAGGCTGTGTGTGTGTGTTTGGCTGTTTGAGTTATGCACATGATGTGAGATGTGTTGACTGTGTGTGGTTGTGCTTGTTTTGTACGTCTCTTGTGCGCAGTCTGCGGTCTGTGCAGTGTTTATCGCGCGTATTGTGAGCAGTAGCTATGTGCCTGCCTTTCAAGGGTGTGGTGTGTTTATGGTGTCTGTTGTGTGGCGTGTTTCTGTGTTGTGTGTGTGTGCACTGCGTTGTGCTCCTGTGTGAGGATGTATGTGTGGTGTGTCTGTGCGTGATTGTGTGTGTAGTGCGTAGTGTGTGAAATGGGTGCTACTTGTCTTCTTGGTTGGTTATATGTGTTTTGCCCATGGATTTGGGAGTGTCGTGTGTGTTAGGAGTTGTGGTACTTTCTGTGTGTGTCGTGTGCTGTGTTGTTCTGTGATTTGTGTTTGTGCTGTGTGTGTCCTACTCTGTGTGTTCTGTGGTCTGTGTGTTTTGCAAGTTGAGTGAGATATTGCGTGTTATGACCGATATCTTGTGTATATGTTGTGTGTTTGGCATTGTGCATTCTGTGAGGCTCTGTGTGCTGTATGTTTTATGTGTGTTTGGAGTGATGTGTGCACTGTGTGAAATGTGTGTTGCATAAATTCGGTGTTCTTTCTGTGGTGGTTTGTGTGTGTTTTGCATGGGGGTTGCTATGTGTGTGGTTGTGTTTGACAGGTTGTGTGCGTGGTTGGCTCCTTGAGCAATGAGTGTACTTTGTGATGCGTGTACTGTGTATGGTCAAGCTTGGTCAGTGGGCCTCACTGTGGGTGTTGTGTTCACTCTGAGAACCGTGGTTCATGTGTATAGCGTGCAGTTATGTTCTCGGTGTGATGTGCTGTGCGTTGAGGGACTTCTGCATTCAAGTGCACAGAAGGTAGCCTCTCATGCTTGTCCGTTTTCGCCACAGGTTTGTAATCCTCCAGGAGGGCGTTGTTTCCTGAGGGTGCAAAGAGCCACGTCATCCCTTTAATAGCAAGGCCCTGACGATGCCTTTGTAGTAATCTGTCAGAAACTGCTGCGGGAGAGCCTTGTGCCAAACTCTGCTGGGGAAACAATCCACCGTGCACTGAGGAGACCCTCCCTGAGAGAATACTAGGCTGCTTTCGCCTTGCATGCAACTTGCTCCTACGTGATAAGGAAAACAGTAAACATTGCAGTAGAAGGCGGTCTTCTCTGTACGCCCTCTGTCTCAGAGACCTAAGTGAGCCGCGAATAGGCCTTCGCACTAGCCACACAGGAAGCTGCAGAACAAGATGCTTTGAAATGACAGCAGTGGAGGCAAGCCAGCTATGGATTCAGCTTATGTGAGTGAAAGAAACCAGTGCGGGATGGCCCATCCAAGGAATCATTGAAGCCGTGGCGGTGGAAGTTGAAACTGAGCTTGCAATGTGCTTTCCGTGTCTGTCGTGTGCGCGTGCACTCTAAGCGCCTGAGTGACGTCTGCTGCGCAGAGCTCTGTGTGTGCCGAGCGGCGTGCGCTCGCTTGGGTGGCCATTCGCGTGAGGCCTTGCTGAGGCAGCCTGGCTGTCAGAAAGTTGCCCGCATACAACGAATTCCGCTTGCAAAGTGCTTCCCGTGTCTGCCCTGTGTGCCTGCACTCTAAGCACCTGAGTGGAGTCTGCTGCGCAGAGCTCTGTGTGTGCCGAGCGGCGTGCGCTCGCTTGGGTGGCCATTCGCGTGAGGCCTTGCTGAGGCAGCCTGGCTGTCAGAAAGTTGCCCGCATACAACGAATTCCGCTTGCAATGTGCTTCCCGTGTCTGCCGTGTGTGCCTGCACTCTAAGCGCCTGAGTGGAGTCTGCTGCACAGAGCTCTGTCTGTGCTGAGCGGCGTGCGCTCGCTTGGGTGGCCATTCGCGCGAGGCCTTGCTGAGGAAGCCTGGCTGTCAGGAAAACGCCCGCATACAACGAATTTAGCTTGGCAGTGCAAAAAGTCGCTTTCGTCTGCTACTACGTGGCCGCTCCAGAGAGGCCCAGGTTGGTCTGTGTGGTATGTAAGCCGGTTTCCCATGCCACAGTCTGAGCTTTGAAAACTAAGTGCCCATTGGCTTCAGTCCCCAACCATCATGTCAGCGAGAGGTGTGTGCAAGCTTCTGCAAAGCCTGGTGGCGGATGGGCCCTAAGCGTCAGGGCCGTTGTCCTGCAGAGAAGGATCTGAGGCTGTCTCAGTTCAAGGGATTTCCTGCTCAGCCATATCCAGACTGGCAGCTAAACACTGCTGTGTCAAGGCGAGCTTCTTATACACACTTCTACTCCCAGACACAGGGATACTGTGAAGAGGTCTTCCGCCCAGCCTCAGGGGAAGAGGCGGGGCAAGTTGCTTTCTGTACAGCATTCATTGGAAGCAGGACGTTTGGAGGTTCTGTTCCACAGGCGAAAAGCAGGCAGCACTAGGAGAATCTGTCAAGGAAGCTCCTCTTTATGGCTAGCGAGGCTTAATTCAAACGTGCAATGGAAAATTGTTCTGGGGTAACTGAGCTCTAACTTCACGCTCTAACACTTGCAGCTACTTTCTCCTAACTCATACAGAGTGGAATCGCCAAATACAGAGTAGAATTCTGTTGCGGTACGCTGTGTTCTTGTGTGCTTGGCGATGTATTGCCGACGGCCTGCGGGACCTGCTTGTCTTCTGTGTTGTGTGTTGTCCGTGCTGTGTGTATCTTGTATGTAGTATGTGCGGTATGTGTTCCTCACTGCTTGCTGAGTGCACAGTTCTGTGTATTTTTCACTGTGCTGTGTGTTATGTGAGATGTTGGTATTTGTGAGTGGTGTGTGTTGAGTGGTTCTTCGTGCATTGTACATTTCGCCTTTTTTGATGAGTTCTCTGTTGGCGGTTGCATATGTTGTGCGTTTGGTGTGTGGCTTCCCGTCTAATGTTTAGTGTGAAATGTGTGTCTGGTCTTTCTGTTGTCTGCTGTGTTGTGTACTGTGTTGTGGGTTGTGCGAGTGCTGTCTTTCGGCTTTCCGTGTGTTGCATACTGGGTCGATGTTGGGTGGGCTGTGTAATTTGAGCACTGTGTGCAAAGTTGAGTTTGCCTTGTGTCGGACGTGTTGTGTGCATGTGCATGTTGTGTGTGTGTGTTTGTGCGTTTTCGTTCGTGCTGTCTGCGTGTGGGTCTGCGTGTGCGCAGTATTGTATGCTTGTGGTTGTGCGTGTTGTGTGTAGTGCGTTCTATGTGTGTTGCATGTGTTTTCGTCAGTTGCGTGTGTGCACTTGTAGGTGCTGTGTCAGTTTTGTGTGTGTGAGATTGTGATTTGTGTGCTGTTGTGTTAGAGAGGCTGTGTGTGTGTGTTTGGCTGTTTGAGTTATGCACATGATGTGAGATGTGTTGACTGTGTGTGGTTGTGCTTGTTTTGTACGTCTCTTGTGCGCAGTCTGCGGTCTGTGCAGTGTTTATCGCGCGTATTGTGAGCAGTAGCTATGTGCCTGCCTTTCAAGGGTGTGGTGTGTTTATGGTGTCTGTTGTGTGGCGTGTTTCTGTGTTGTGTGTGTGTGCACTGCGTTGTGCTCCTGTGTGAGGATGTATGTGTGGTGTGTCTGTGCGTGATTGTGTGTGTAGTGCGTAGTGTGTGAAATGGGTGCTACTTGTCTTCTTGGTTGGTTATATGTGTTTTGCCCATGGATTTGGGAGTGTCGTGTGTGTTAGGAGTTGTGGTACTTTCTGTGTGTGTCGTGTGCTGTGTTGTTCTGTGATTTGTGTTTGTGCTGTGTGTGTCCTACTCTGTGTGTTCTGTGGTCTGTGTGTTTTGCAAGTTGAGTGAGATATTGCGTGTTATGACCGATATCTTGTGTATATGTTGTGTGTTTGGCATTGTGCATTCTGTGAGGCTCTGTGTGCTGTATGTTTTATGTGTGTTTGGAGTGATGTGTGCACTGTGTGAAATGTGTGTTGCATAAATTCGGTGTTCTTTCTGTGGTGGTTTGTGTGTGTTTTGCATGGGGGTTGCTATGTGTGTGGTTGTGTTTGACAGGTTGTGTGCGTGGTTGGCTCCTTGAGCAATGAGTGTACTTTGTGATGCGTGTACTGTGTATGGTCAAGCTTGGTCAGTGGGCCTCACTGTGGGTGTTGTGTTCACTCTGAGAACCGTGGTTCATGTGTATAGCGTGCAGTTATGTTCTCGGTGTGATGTGCTGTGCGTTGAGGGACTTGTGCATTCAAGTGCACAGAAGATAACCTCTCATCCTTGTCCGCTTTCGCCACAGGTTTGTAATCCTCCAGGAGGGCGTTGTTTCCTGAGGGTGCAAAGAGCCACGTCATCCCTTTAATAGCAAGGCCCTGACGATGCCTTTGTAGTAATCTGTCAGAAACTGCTGCGGGAGAGCCTTGTGCCAAACTCTGCTGGGGAAACAATCCACCGTGCACTGAGGAGACCCTCCCTGAGAGAATACTAGGCTGCTTTCGCCTTGCATGCAACTTGCTCCTACGTGATAAGGAAAACAGTAAACATTGCAGTAGAAGGCGGTCTTCTCTGTACGCCCTCTGTCTCAGAGACCTAAGTGAGCCGCGAATAGGCCTTCGCACTAGCCACACAGGAAGCTGCAGAACAAGATGCTTTGAAATGACAGCAGTGGAGGCAAGCCAGCTATGGATTCAGCTTATGTGAGTGAAAGAAACCAGTGCGGGATGGCCCATCCAAGGAATCATTGAAGCCGTGGCGGTGGAAGTTGAAACTGAGCTTGCAATGTGCTTTCCGTGTCTGTCGTGTGCGCGTGCACTCTAAGCGCCTGAGTGACGTCTGCTGCGCAGAGCTCTGTGTGTGCCGAGCGGCGTGCGCTCGCTTGGGTGGCCATTCGCGTGAGGCCTTGCTGAGGCAGCCTGGCTGTCAGAAAGTTGCCCGCATACAACGAATTCCGCTTGCAAAGTGCTTCCCGTGTCTGCCCTGTGTGCCTGCACTCTAAGCACCTGAGTGGAGTCTGCTGCGCAGAGCTCTGTGTGTGCCGAGCGGCGTGCGCTCGCTTGGGTGGCCATTCGCGTGAGGCCTTGCTGAGGCAGCCTGGCTGTCAGAAAGTTGCCCGCATACAACGAATTCCGCTTGCAATGTGCTTCCCGTGTCTGCCGTGTGTGCCTGCACTCTAAGCGCCTGAGTGGAGTCTGCTGCACAGAGCTCTGTCTGTGCTGAGCGGCGTGCGCTCGCTTGGGTGGCCATTCGCGCGAGGCCTTGCTGAGGAAGCCTGGCTGTCAGGAAAACGCCCGCATACAACGAATTTAGCTTGGCAGTGCAAAAAGTCGCTTTCGTCTGCTACTACGTGGCCGCTCCAGAGAGGCCCAGGTTGGTCTGTGTGGTATGTAAGCCGGTTTCCCATGCCACAGTCTGAGCTTTGAAAACTAAGTGCCCATTGGCTTCAGTCCCCAACCATCATGTCAGCGAGAGGTGTGTGCAAGCTTCTGCAAAGCCTGGTGGCGGATGGGCCCTAAGCGTCAGGGCCGTTGTCCTGCAGAGAAGGATCTGAGGCTGTCTCAGTTCAAGGGATTTCCTGCTCAGCCATATCCAGACTGGCAGCTAAACACTGCTGTGTCAAGGCGAGCTTCTTATACACACTTCTACTCCCAGACACAGGGATACTGTGAAGAGGTCTTCCGCCCAGCCTCAGGGGAAGAGGCGGGGCAAGTTGCTTTCTGTACAGCATTCATTGGAAGCAGGACGTTTGGAGGTTCTGTTCCACAGGCGAAAAGCAGGCAGCACTAGGAGAATCTGTCAAGGAAGCTCCTCTTTATGGCTAGCGAGGCTTAATTCAAACGTGCAATGGAAAATTGTTCTGGGGTAACTGAGCTCTAACTTCACGCTCTAACACTTGCAGCTACTTTCTCCTAACTCATACAGAGTGGAATCGCCAAATACAGAGTAGAATTCTGTTGCGGTACGCTGTGTTCTTGTGTGCTTGGCGATGTATTGCCGACGGCCTGCGGGACCTGCTTGTCTTCTGTGTTGTGTGTTGTCCGTGCTGTGTGTATCTTGTATGTAGTATGTGCGGTATGTGTTCCTCACTGCTTGCTGAGTGCACAGTTCTGTGTATTTTTCACTGTGCTGTGTGTTATGTGAGATGTTGGTATTTGTGAGTGGTGTGTGTTGAGTGGTTCTTCGTGCATTGTACATTTCGCCTTTTTTGATGAGTTCTCTGTTGGCGGTTGCATATGTTGTGCGTTTGGTGTGTGGCTTCCCGTCTAATGTTTAGTGTGAAATGTGTGTCTGGTCTTTCTGTTGTCTGCTGTGTTGTGTACTGTGTTGTGGGTTGTGCGAGTGCTGTCTTTCGGCTTTCCGTGTGTTGCATACTGGGTCGATGTTGGGTGGGCTGTGTAATTTGAGCACTGTGTGCAAAGTTGAGTTTGCCTTGTGTCGGACGTGTTGTGTGCATGTGCATGTTGTGTGTGTGTGTTTGTGCGTTTTCGTTCGTGCTGTCTGCGTGTGGGTCTGCGTGTGCGCAGTATTGTATGCTTGTGGTTGTGCGTGTTGTGTGTAGTGCGTTCTATGTGTGTTGCATGTGTTTTCGTCAGTTGCGTGTGTGCACTTGTAGGTGCTGTGTCAGTTTTGTGTGTGTGAGATTGTGATTTGTGTGCTGTTGTGTTAGAGAGGCTGTGTGTGTGTGTTTGGCTGTTTGAGTTATGCACATGATGTGAGATGTGTTGACTGTGTGTGGTTGTGCTTGTTTTGTACGTCTCTTGTGCGCAGTCTGCGGTCTGTGCAGTGTTTATCGCGCGTATTGTGAGCAGTAGCTATGTGCCTGCCTTTCAAGGGTGTGGTGTGTTTATGGTGTCTGTTGTGTGGCGTGTTTCTGTGTTGTGTGTGTGTGCACTGCGTTGTGCTCCTGTGTGAGGATGTATGTGTGGTGTGTCTGTGCGTGATTGTGTGTGTAGTGCGTAGTGTGTGAAATGGGTGCTACTTGTCTTCTTGGTTGGTTATATGTGTTTTGCCCATGGATTTGGGAGTGTCGTGTGTGTTAGGAGTTGTGGTACTTTCTGTGTGTGTCGTGTGCTGTGTTGTTCTGTGATTTGTGTTTGTGCTGTGTGTGTCCTACTCTGTGTGTTCTGTGGTCTGTGTGTTTTGCAAGTTGAGTGAGATATTGCGTGTTATGACCGATATCTTGTGTATATGTTGTGTGTTTGGCATTGTGCATTCTGTGAGGCTCTGTGTGCTGTATGTTTTATGTGTGTTTGGAGTGATGTGTGCACTGTGTGAAATGTGTGTTGCATAAATTCGGTGTTCTTTCTGTGGTGGTTTGTGTGTGTTTTGCATGGGGGTTGCTATGTGTGTGGTTGTGTTTGACAGGTTGTGTGCGTGGTTGGCTCCTTGAGCAATGAGTGTACTTTGTGATGCGTGTACTGTGTATGGTCAAGCTTGGTCAGTGGGCCTCACTGTGGGTGTTGTGTTCACTCTGAGAACCGTGGTTCATGTGTATAGCGTGCAGTTATGTTCTCGGTGTGATGTGCTGTGCGTTGAGGGACTTCTGCATTCAAGTGCACAGAAGGTAGCCTCTCATGCTTGTCCGTTTTCGCCACAGGTTTGTAATCCTCCAGGAGGGCGTTGTTTCCTGAGGGTGCAAAGACCCACGTCATCCCTTTAATAGCAAGGCCCTGACGATGCCTTTGTAGTAATCTGTCAGAAACTGCTGCGGGAGAGCCTTGTGCCAAACTCTGCTGGGGAAACAATCCACCGTGCACTGAGGAGACCCTCCCTGAGAGAATACTAGGCTGCTTTCGCCTTGCATGCAACTTGCTCCTACGTGATAAGGAAAACAGTAAACATTGCAGTAGAAGGCGGTCTTCTCTGTACGCCCTCTGTCTCAGAGACCTAAGTGAGCCGCGAATAGGCCTTCGCACTAGCCACACAGGAAGCTGCAGAACAAGATGCTTTGAAATGACAGCAGTGGAGGCAAGCCAGCTATGGATTCAGCTTATGTGAGTGAAAGAAACCAGTGCGGGATGGCCCATCCAAGGAATCATTGAAGCCGTGGCGGTGGAAGTTGAAACTGAGCTTGCAATGTGCTTTCCGTGTCTGTCGTGTGCGCGTGCACTCTAAGCGCCTGAGTGACGTCTGCTGCGCAGAGCTCTGTGTGTGCCGAGCGGCGTGCGCTCGCTTGGGTGGCCATTCGCGTGAGGCCTTGCTGAGGCAGCCTGGCTGTCAGAAAGTTGCCCGCATACAACGAATTCCGCTTGCAAAGTGCTTCCCGTGTCTGCCCTGTGTGCCTGCACTCTAAGCACCTGAGTGGAGTCTGCTGCGCAGAGCTCTGTGTGTGCCGAGCGGCGTGCGCTCGCTTGGGTGGCCATTCGCGTGAGGCCTTGCTGAGGCAGCCTGGCTGTCAGAAAGTTGCCCGCATACAACGAATTCCGCTTGCAATGTGCTTCCCGTGTCTGCCGTGTGTGCCTGCACTCTAAGCGCCTGAGTGGAGTCTGCTGCACAGAGCTCTGTCTGTGCTGAGCGGCGTGCGCTCGCTTGGGTGGCCATTCGCGCGAGGCCTTGCTGAGGAAGCCTGGCTGTCAGGAAAACGCCCGCATACAACGAATTTAGCTTGGCAGTGCAAAAAGTCGCTTTCGTCTGCTACTACGTGGCCGCTCCAGAGAGGCCCAGGTTGGTCTGTGTGGTATGTAAGCCGGTTTCCCATGCCACAGTCTGAGCTTTGAAAACTAAGTGCCCATTGGCTTCAGTCCCCAACCATCATGTCAGCGAGAGGTGTGTGCAAGCTTCTGCAAAGCCTGGTGGCGGATGGGCCCTAAGCGTCAGGGCCGTTGTCCTGCAGAGAAGGATCTGAGGCTGTCTCAGTTCAAGGGATTTCCTGCTCAGCCATATCCAGACTGGCAGCTAAACACTGCTGTGTCAAGGCGAGCTTCTTATACACACTTCTACTCCCAGACACAGGGATACTGTGAAGAGGTCTTCCGCCCAGCCTCAGGGGAAGAGGCGGGGCAAGTTGCTTTCTGTACAGCATTCATTGGAAGCAGGACGTTTGGAGGTTCTGTTCCACAGGCGAAAAGCAGGCAGCACTAGGAGAATCTGTCAAGGAAGCTCCTCTTTATGGCTAGCGAGGCTTAATTCAAACGTGCAATGGAAAATTGTTCTGGGGTAACTGACCTCTAACTTCACGCTCTAACACTTGCAGCTCCTTTCTCCTAACTCATACAGAGTGGAATCGCCAAATACAGAGTAGAATTCTGTTGCGGTACGCTGTGTTCTTGTGTGCTTGGCGATGTATTGCCGACGGCCTGCGGGACCTGCTTGTCTTCTGTGTTGTGTGTTGTCCGTGCTGTGTGTATCTTGTATGTAGTATGTGCGGTATGTGTTCCTCACTGCTTGCTGAGTGCACAGTTCTGTGTATTTTTCACTGTGCTGTGTGTTATGTGAGATGTTGGTATTTGTGAGTGGTGTGTGTTGAGTGGTTCTTCGTGCATTGTACATTTCGCCTTTTTTGATGAGTTCTCTGTTGGCGGTTGCATATGTTGTGCGTTTGGTGTGTGGCTTCCCGTCTAATGTTTAGTGTGAAATGTGTGTCTGGTCTTTCTGTTGTCTGCTGTGTTGTGTACTGTGTTGTGGGTTGTGCGAGTGCTGTCTTTCGGCTTTCCGTGTGTTGCATACTGGGTCGATGTTGGGTGGGCTGTGTAATTTGAGCACTGTGTGCAAAGTTGAGTTTGCCTTGTGTCGGACGTGTTGTGTGCATGTGCATGTTGTGTGTGTGTGTTTGTGCGTTTTCGTTCGTGCTGTCTGCGTGTGGGTCTGCGTGTGCGCAGTATTGTATGCTTGTGGTTGTGCGTGTTGTGTGTAGTGCGTTCTATGTGTGTTGCATGTGTTTTCGTCAGTTGCGTGTGTGCACTTGTAGGTGCTGTGTCAGTTTTGTGTGTGTGAGATTGTGATTTGTGTGCTGTTGTGTTAGAGAGGCTGTGTGTGTGTGTTTGGCTGTTTGAGTTATGCACATGATGTGAGATGTGTTGACTGTGTGTGGTTGTGCTTGTTTTGTACGTCTCTTGTGCGCAGTCTGCGGTCTGTGCAGTGTTTATCGCGCGTATTGTGAGCAGTAGCTATGTGCCTGCCTTTCAAGGGTGTGGTGTGTTTATGGTGTCTGTTGTGTGGCGTGTTTCTGTGTTGTGTGTGTGTGCACTGCGTTGTGCTCCTGTGTGAGGATGTATGTGTGGTGTGTCTGTGCGTGATTGTGTGTGTAGTGCGTAGTGTGTGAAATGGGTGCTACTTGTCTTCTTGGTTGGTTATATGTGTTTTGCCCATGGATTTGGGAGTGTCGTGTGTGTTAGGAGTTGTGGTACTTTCTGTGTGTGTCGTGTGCTGTGTTGTTCTGTGATTTGTGTTTGTGCTGTGTGTGTCCTACTCTGTGTGTTCTGTGGTCTGTGTGTTTTGCAAGTTGAGTGAGATATTGCGTGTTATGACCGATATCTTGTGTATATGTTGTGTGTTTGGCATTGTGCATTCTGTGAGGCTCTGTGTGCTGTATGTTTTATGTGTGTTTGGAGTGATGTGTGCACTGTGTGAAATGTGTGTTGCATAAATTCGGTGTTCTTTCTGTGGTGGTTTGTGTGTGTTTTGCATGGGGGTTGCTATGTGTGTGGTTGTGTTTGACAGGTTGTGTGCGTGGTTGGCTCCTTGAGCAATGAGTGTACTTTGTGATGCGTGTACTGTGTATGGTCAAGCTTGGTCAGTGGGCCTCACTGTGGGTGTTGTGTTCACTCTGAGAACCGTGGTTCATGTGTATAGCGTGCAGTTATGTTCTCGGTGTGATGTGCTGTGCGTTGAGGGACTTCTGCATTCAAGTGCACAGAAGGTAGCCTCTCATGCTTGTCCGTTTTCGCCACAGGTTTGTAATCCTCCAGGAGGGCGTTGTTTCCTGAGGGTGCAAAGAGCCACGTCATCCCTTTAATAGCAAGGCCCTGACGATGCCTTTGTAGTAATCTGTCAGAAACTGCTGCGGGAGAGCCTTGTGCCAAACTCTGCTGGGGAAACAATCCACCGTGCACTGAGGAGACCCTCCCTGAGAGAATACTAGGCTGCTTTCGCCTTGCATGCAACTTGCTCCTACGTGATAAGGAAAACAGTAAACATTGCAGTAGAAGGCGGTCTTCTCTGTACGCCCTCTGTCTCAGAGACCTAAGTGAGCCGCGAATAGGCCTTCGCACTAGCCACACAGGAAGCTGCAGAACAAGATGCTTTGAAATGACAGCAGTGGAGGCAAGCCAGCTATGGATTCAGCTTATGTGAGTGAAAGAAACCAGTGCGGGATGGCCCATCCAAGGAATCATTGAAGCCGTGGCGGTGGAAGTTGAAACTGAGCTTGCAATGTGCTTTCCGTGTCTGTCGTGTGCGCGTGCACTCTAAGCGCCTGAGTGACGTCTGCTGCGCAGAGCTCTGTGTGTGCCGAGCGGCGTGCGCTCGCTTGGGTGGCCATTCGCGTGAGGCCTTGCTGAGGCAGCCTGGCTGTCAGAAAGTTGCCCGCATACAACGAATTCCGCTTGCAAAGTGCTTCCCGTGTCTGCCCTGTGTGCCTGCACTCTAAGCACCTGAGTGGAGTCTGCTGCGCAGAGCTCTGTGTGTGCCGAGCGGCGTGCGCTCGCTTGGGTGGCCATTCGCGTGAGGCCTTGCTGAGGCAGCCTGGCTGTCAGAAAGTTGCCCGCATACAACGAATTCCGCTTGCAATGTGCTTCCCGTGTCTGCCGTGTGTGCCTGCACTCTAAGCGCCTGAGTGGAGTCTGCTGCACAGAGCTCTGTCTGTGCTGAGCGGCGTGCGCTCGCTTGGGTGGCCATTCGCGCGAGGCCTTGCTGAGGAAGCCTGGCTGTCAGGAAAACGCCCGCATACAACGAATTTAGCTTGGCAGTGCAAAAAGTCGCTTTCGTCTGCTACTACGTGGCCGCTCCAGAGAGGCCCAGGTTGGTCTGTGTGGTATGTAAGCCGGTTTCCCATGCCACAGTCTGAGCTTTGAAAACTAAGTGCCCATTGGCTTCAGTCCCCAACCATCATGTCAGCGAGAGGTGTGTGCAAGCTTCTGCAAAGCCTGGTGGCGGATGGGCCCTAAGCGTCAGGGCCGTTGTCCTGCAGAGAAGGATCTGAGGCTGTCTCAGTTCAAGGGATTTCCTGCTCAGCCATATCCAGACTGGCAGCTAAACACTGCTGTGTCAAGGCGAGCTTCTTATACACACTTCTACTCCCAGACACAGGGATACTGTGAAGAGGTCTTCCGCCCAGCCTCAGGGGAAGAGGCGGGGCAAGTTGCTTTCTGTACAGCATTCATTGGAAGCAGGACGTTTGGAGGTTCTGTTCCACAGGCGAAAAGCAGGCAGCACTAGGAGAATCTGTCAAGGAAGCTCCTCTTTATGGCTAGCGAGGCTTAATTCAAACGTGCAATGGAAAATTGTTCTGGGGTAACTGAGCTCTAACTTCACGCTCTAACACTTGCAGCTACTTTCTCCTAACTCATACAGAGTGGAATCGCCAAATACAGAGTAGAATTCTGTTGCGGTACGCTGTGTTCTTGTGTGCTTGGCGATGTATTGCCGACGGCCTGCGGGACCTGCTTGTCTTCTGTGTTGTGTGTTGTCCGTGCTGTGTGTATCTTGTATGTAGTATGTGCGGTATGTGTTCCTCACTGCTTGCTGAGTGCACAGTTCTGTGTATTTTTCACTGTGCTGTGTGTTATGTGAGATGTTGGTATTTGTGAGTGGTGTGTGTTGAGTGGTTCTTCGTGCATTGTACATTTCGCCTTTTTTGATGAGTTCTCTGTTGGCGGTTGCATATGTTGTGCGTTTGGTGTGTGGCTTCCCGTCTAATGTTTAGTGTGAAATGTGTGTCTGGTCTTTCTGTTGTCTGCTGTGTTGTGTACTGTGTTGTGGGTTGTGCGAGTGCTGTCTTTCGGCTTTCCGTGTGTTGCATACTGGGTCGATGTTGGGTGGGCTGTGTAATTTGAGCACTGTGTGCAAAGTTGAGTTTGCCTTGTGTCGGACGTGTTGTGTGCATGTGCATGTTGTGTGTGTGTGTTTGTGCGTTTTCGTTCGTGCTGTCTGCGTGTGGGTCTGCGTGTGCGCAGTATTGTATGCTTGTGGTTGTGCGTGTTGTGTGTAGTGCGTTCTATGTGTGTTGCATGTGTTTTCGTCAGTTGCGTGTGTGCACTTGTAGGTGCTGTGTCAGTTTTGTGTGTGTGAGATTGTGATTTGTGTGCTGTTGTGTTAGAGAGGCTGTGTGTGTGTGTTTGGCTGTTTGAGTTATGCACATGATGTGAGATGTGTTGACTGTGTGTGGTTGTGCTTGTTTTGTACGTCTCTTGTGCGCAGTCTGCGGTCTGTGCAGTGTTTATCGCGCGTATTGTGAGCAGTAGCTATGTGCCTGCCTTTCAAGGGTGTGGTGTGTTTATGGTGTCTGTTGTGTGGCGTGTTTCTGTGTTGTGTGTGTGTGCACTGCGTTGTGCTCCTGTGTGAGGATGTATGTGTGGTGTGTCTGTGCGTGATTGTGTGTGTAGTGCGTAGTGTGTGAAATGGGTGCTACTTGTCTTCTTGGTTGGTTATATGTGTTTTGCCCATGGATTTGGGAGTGTCGTGTGTGTTAGGAGTTGTGGTACTTTCTGTGTGTGTCGTGTGCTGTGTTGTTCTGTGATTTGTGTTTGTGCTGTGTGTGTCCTACTCTGTGTGTTCTGTGGTCTGTGTGTTTTGCAAGTTGAGTGAGATATTGCGTGTTATGACCGATATCTTGTGTATATGTTGTGTGTTTGGCATTGTGCATTCTGTGAGGCTCTGTGTGCTGTATGTTTTATGTGTGTTTGGAGTGATGTGTGCACTGTGTGAAATGTGTGTTGCATAAATTCGGTGTTCTTTCTGTGGTGGTTTGTGTGTGTTTTGCATGGGGGTTGCTATGTGTGTGGTTGTGTTTGACAGGTTGTGTGCGTGGTTGGCTCCTTGAGCAATGAGTGTACTTTGTGATGCGTGTACTGTGTATGGTCAAGCTTGGTCAGTGGGCCTCACTGTGGGTGTTGTGTTCACTCTGAGAACCGTGGTTCATGTGTATAGCGTGCAGTTATGTTCTCGGTGTGATGTGCTGTGCGGTGAGGGACTTCTGCATTCAAGTGCACAGAAGGTAGCCTCTCATGCTTGTCCGTTTTCGCCACAGGTTTGTAATCCTCCAGGAGGGCGTTGTTTCCTGAGGGTGCAAAGAGCCACGTCATCCCTTTAATAGCAAGGCCCTGACGATGCCTTTGTAGTAATCTGTCAGAAACTGCTGCGGGAGAGCCTTGTGCCAAACTCTGCTGGGGAAACAATCCACCGTGCACTGAGGAGACCCTCCCTGAGAGAATACTAGGCTGCTTTCGCCTTGCATGCAACTTGCTCCTACGTGATAAGGAAAACAGTAAACATTGCAGTAGAAGGCGGTCTTCTCTGTACGCCCTCTGTCTCAGAGACCTAAGTGAGCCGCGAATAGGCCTTCGCACTAGCCACACAGGAAGCTGCAGAACAAGATGCTTTGAAATGACAGCAGTGGAGGCAAGCCAGCTATGGATTCAGCTTATGTGAGTGAAAGAAACCAGTGCGGGATGGCCCATCCAAGGAATCATTGAAGCCGTGGCGGTGGAAGTTGAAACTGAGCTTGCAATGTGCTTTCCGTGTCTGTCGTGTGCGCGTGCACTCTAAGCGCCTGAGTGACGTCTGCTGCGCAGAGCTCTGTGTGTGCCGAGCGGCGTGCGCTCGCTTGGGTGGCCATTCGCGTGAGGCCTTGCTGAGGCAGCCTGGCTGTCAGAAAGTTGCCCGCATACAACGAATTCCGCTTGCAAAGTGCTTCCCGTGTCTGCCCTGTGTGCCTGCACTCTAAGCACCTGAGTGGAGTCTGCTGCGCAGAGCTCTGTGTGTGCCGAGCGGCGTGCGCTCGCTTGGGTGGCCATTCGCGTGAGGCCTTGCTGAGGCAGCCTGGCTGTCAGAAAGTTGCCCGCATACAACGAATTCCGCTTGCAATGTGCTTCCCGTGTCTGCCGTGTGTGCCTGCACTCTAAGCGCCTGAGTGGAGTCTGCTGCACAGAGCTCTGTCTGTGCTGAGCGGCGTGCGCTCGCTTGGGTGGCCATTCGCGCGAGGCCTTGCTGAGGAAGCCTGGCTGTCAGGAAAACGCCCGCATACAACGAATTTAGCTTGGCAGTGCAAAAAGTCGCTTTCGTCTGCTACTACGTGGCCGCTCCAGAGAGGCCCAGGTTGGTCTGTGTGGTATGTAAGCCGGTTTCCCATGCCACAGTCTGAGCTTTGAAAACTAAGTGCCCATTGGCTTCAGTCCCCAACCATCATGTCAGCGAGAGGTGTGTGCAAGCTTCTGCAAAGCCTGGTGGCGGATGGGCCCTAAGCGTCAGGGCCGTTGTCCTGCAGAGAAGGATCTGAGGCTGTCTCAGTTCAAGGGATTTCCTGCTCAGCCATATCCAGACTGGCAGCTAAACACTGCTGTGTCAAGGCGAGCTTCTTATACACACTTCTACTCCCAGACACAGGGATACTGTGAAGAGGTCTTCCGCCCAGCCTCAGGGGAAGAGGCGGGGCAAGTTGCTTTCTGTACAGCATTCATTGGAAGCAGGACGTTTGGAGGTTCTGTTCCACAGGCGAAAAGCAGGCAGCACTAGGAGAATCTGTCAAGGAAGCTCCTCTTTATGGCTAGCGAGGCTTAATTCAAACGTGCAATGGAAAATTGTTCTGGGGTAACTGAGCTCTAACTTCACGCTCTAACACTTGCAGCTACTTTCTCCTAACTCATACAGAGTGGAATCGCCAAATACAGAGTAGAATTCTGTTGCGGTACGCTGTGTTCTTGTGTGCTTGGCGATGTATTGCCGACGGCCTGCGGGACCTGCTTGTCTTCTGTGTTGTGTGTTGTCCGTGCTGTGTGTATCTTGTATGTAGTATGTGCGGTATGTGTTCCTCACTGCTTGCTGAGTGCACAGTTCTGTGTATTTTTCACTGTGCTGTGTGTTATGTGAGATGTTGGTATTTGTGAGTGGTGTGTGTTGAGTGGTTCTTCGTGCATTGTACATTTCGCCTTTTTTGATGAGTTCTCTGTTGGCGGTTGCATATGTTGTGCGTTTGGTGTGTGGCTTCCCGTCTAATGTTTAGTGTGAAATGTGTGTCTGGTCTTTCTGTTGTCTGCTGTGTTGTGTACTGTGTTGTGGGTTGTGCGAGTGATGTCTTTCGGCTTTCCGTGTGTTGCATACTGGGTCGATGTTGGGTGGGCTGTGTAATTTGAGCACTGTGTGCAAAGTTGAGTTTGCCTTGTGTCGGACGTGTTGTGTGCATGTGCATGTTGTGTGTGTGTGTTTGTGCGTTTTCGTTCGTGCTGTCTGCGTGTGGGTCTGCGTGTGCGCAGTATTGTATGCTTGTGGTTGTGCGTGTTGTGTGTAGTGCGTTCTATGTGTGTTGCATGTGTTTTCGTCAGTTGCGTGTGTGCACTTGTAGGTGCTGTGTCAGTTTTGTGTGTGTGAGATTGTGATTTGTGTGCTGTTGTGTTAGAGAGGCTGTGTGTGTGTGTTTGGCTGTTTGAGTTATGCACATGATGTGAGATGTGTTGACTGTGTGTGGTTGTGCTTGTTTTGTACGTCTCTTGTGCGCAGTCTGCGGTCTGTGCAGTGTTTATCGCGCGTATTGTGAGCAGTAGCTATGTGCCTGCCTTTCAAGGGTGTGGTGTGTTTATAGTGTCTGTTGTGTGGCGTGTTTCTGTGTTGTGTGTGTGTGCACTGCGTTGTGCTCCTGTGTGAGGATGTATGTGTGGTGTGTCTGTGCGTGATTGTGTGTGTAGTGCGTAGTGTGTGAAATGGGTGCTACTTGTCTTCTTGGTTGGTTATATGTGTTTTGCCCATGGATTTGGGAGTGTCGTGTGTGTTAGGAGTTGTGGTACTTTCTGTGTGTGTCGTGTGCTGTGTTGTTCTGTGATTTGTGTTTGTGCTGTGTGTGTCCTACTCTGTGTGTTCTGTGGTCTGTGTGTTTTGCAAGTTGAGTGAGATATTGCGTGTTATGACCGATATCTTGTGTATATGTTGTGTGTTTGGCATTGTGCATTCTGTGAGGCTCTGTGTGCTGTATGTTTTATGTGTGTTTGGAGTGATGTGTGCACTGTGTGAAATGTGTGTTGCATAAATTCGGTGTTCTTTCTGTGGTGGTTTGTGTGTGTTTTGCATGGGGGTTGCTATGTGTGTGGTTGTGTTTGACAGGTTGTGTGCGTGGTTGGCTCCTTGAGCAATGAGTGTACTTTGTGATGCGTGTACTGTGTATGGTCAAGCTTGGTCAGTGGGCCTCACTGTGGGTGTTGTGTTCACTCTGAGAACCGTGGTTCATGTGTATAGCGTGCAGTTATGTTCTCGGTGTGATGTGCTGTGCGTTGAGGGACTTCTGCATTCAAGTGCACAGAAGGTAGCCTCTCATGCTTGTCCGTTTTCGCCACAGGTTTGTAATCCTCCAGGAGGGCGTTGTTTCCTGAGGGTGCAAAGAGCCACGTCATCCCTTTAATAGCAAGGCCCTGACGATGCCTTTGTAGTAATCTGTCAGAAACTGCTGCGGGAGAGCCTTGTGCCAAACTCTGCTGGGGAAACAATCCACCGTGCACTGAGGAGACCCTCCCTGAGAGAATACTAGGCTGCTTTCGCCTTGCATGCAACTTGCTCCTACGTGATAAGGAAAACAGTAAACATTGCAGTAGAAGGCGGTCTTCTCTGTACGCCCTCTGTCTCAGAGACCTAAGTGAGCCGCGAATAGGCCTTCGCACTAGCCACACAGGAAGCTGCAGAACAAGATGCTTTGAAATGACAGCAGTGGAGGCAAGCCAGCTATGGATTCAGCTTATGTGAGTGAAAGAAACCAGTGCGGGATGGCCCATCCAAGGAATCATTGAAGCCGTGGCGGTGGAAGTTGAAACTGAGCTTGCAATGTGCTTTCCGTGTCTGTCGTGTGCGCGTGCACTCTAAGCGCCTGAGTGACGTCTGCTGCGCAGAGCTCTGTGTGTGCCGAGCGGCGTGCGCTCGCTTGGGTGGCCATTCGCGTGAGGCCTTGCTGAGGCAGCCTGGCTGTCAGAAAGTTGCCCGCATACAACGAATTCCGCTTGCAAAGTGCTTCCCGTGTCTGCCCTGTGTGCCTGCACTCTAAGCACCTGAGTGGAGTCTGCTGCGCAGAGCTCTGTGTGTGCCGAGCGGCGTGCGCTCGCTTGGGTGGCCATTCGCGTGAGGCCTTGCTGAGGCAGCCTGGCTGTCAGAAAGTTGCCCGCATACAACGAATTCCGCTTGCAATGTGCTTCCCGTGTCTGCCGTGTGTGCCTGCACTCTAAGCGCCTGAGTGGAGTCTGCTGCACAGAGCTCTGTCTGTGCTGAGCGGCGTGCGCTCGCTTGGGTGGCCATTCGCGCGAGGCCTTGCTGAGGAAGCCTGGCTGTCAGGAAAACGCCCGCATACAACGAATTTAGCTTGGCAGTGCAAAAAGTCGCTTTCGTCTGCTACTACGTGGCCGCTCCAGAGAGGCCCAGGTTGGTCTGTGTGGTATGTAAGCCGGTTTCCCATGCCACAGTCTGAGCTTTGAAAACTAAGTGCCCATTGGCTTCAGTCCCCAACCATCATGTCAGCGAGAGGTGTGTGCAAGCTTCTGCAAAGCCTGGTGGCGGATGGGCCCTAAGCGTCAGGGCCGTTGTCCTGCAGAGAAGGATCTGAGGCTGTCTCAGTTCAAGGGATTTCCTGCTCAGCCATATCCAGACTGGCAGCTAAACACTGCTGTGTCAAGGCGAGCTTCTTATACACACTTCTACTCCCAGACACAGGGATACTGTGAAGAGGTCTTCCGCCCAGCCTCAGGGGAAGAGGCGGGGCAAGTTGCTTTCTGTACAGCATTCATTGGAAGCAGGACGTTTGGAGGTTCTGTTCCACAGGCGAAAAGCAGGCAGCACTAGGAGAATCTGTCAAGGAAGCTCCTCTTTATGGCTAGCGAGGCTTAATTCAAACGTGCAATGGAAAATTGTTCTGGGGTAACTGAGCTCTAACTTCACGCTCTAACACTTGCAGCTACTTTCTCCTAACTCATACAGAGTGGAATCGCCAAATACAGAGTAGAATTCTGTTGCGGTACGCTGTGTTCTTGTGTGCTTGGCGATGTATTGCCGACGGCCTGCGGGACCTGCTTGTCTTCTGTGTTGTGTGTTGTCCGTGCTGTGTGTATCTTGTATGTAGTATGTGCGGTATGTGTTCCTCACTGCTTGCTGAGTGCACAGTTCTGTGTATTTTTCACTGTGCTGTGTGTTATGTGAGATGTTGGTATTTGTGAGTGGTGTGTGTTGAGTGGTTCTTCGTGCATTGTACATTTCGCCTTTTTTGATGAGTTCTCTGTTGGCGGTTGCATATGTTGTGCGTTTGGTGTGTGGCTTCCCGTCTAATGTTTAGTGTGAAATGTGTGTCTGGTCTTTCTGTTGTCTGCCGTGTTGTGTACTGTGTTGTGGGTTGTGCGAGTGCTGTCTTTCGGCTTTCCGTGTGTTGCATACTGGGTCGATGTTGGGTGGGCTGTGTAATTTGAGCACTGTGTGCAAAGTTGAGTTTGCCTTGTGTCGGACGTGTTGTGTGCATGTGCATGTTGTGTGTGTGTGTTTGTGCGTTTTCGTTCGTGCTGTCTGCGTGTGGGTCTGCGTGTGCGCAGTATTGTATGCTTGTGGTTGTGCGTGTTGTGTGTAGTGCGTTCTATGTGTGTTGCATGTGTTTTCGTCAGTTGCGTGTGTGCACTTGTAGGTGCTGTGTCAGTTTTGTGTGTGTGAGATTGTGATTTGTGTGCTGTTGTGTTAGAGAGGCTGTGTGTGTGTGTTTGGCTGTTTGAGTTATGCACATGATGTGAGATGTGTTGACTGTGTGTGGTTGTGCTTGTTTTGTACGTCTCTTGTGCGCAGTCTGCGGTCTGTGCAGTGTTTATCGCGCGTATTGTGAGCAGTAGCTATGTGCCTGCCTTTCAAGGGTGTGGTGTGTTTATGGTGTCTGTTGTGTGGCGTGTTTCTGTGTTGTGTGTGTGTGCACTGCGTTGTGCTCCTGTGTGAGGATGTATGTGTGGTGTGTCTGTGCGTGATTGTGTGTGTAGTGCGTAGTGTGTGAAATGGGTGCTACTTGTCTTCTTGGTTGGTTATATGTGTTTTGCCCATGGATTTGGGAGTGTCGTGTGTGTTAGGAGTTGTGGTACTTTCTGTGTGTGTCGTGTGCTGTGTTGTTCTGTGATTTGTGTTTGTGCTGTGTGTGTCCTACTCTGTGTGTTCTGTGGTCTGTGTGTTTTGCAAGTTGAGTGAGATATTGCGTGTTATGACCGATATCTTGTGTATATGTTGTGTGTTTGGCATTGTGCATTCTGTGAGGCTCTGTGTGCTGTATGTTTTATGTGTGTTTGGAGTGATGTGTGCACTGTGTGAAATGTGTGTTGCATAAATTCGGTGTTCTTTCTGTGGTGGTTTGTGTGTGTTTTGCATGGGGGTTGCTATGTGTGTGGTTGTGTTTGACAGGTTGTGTGCGTGGTTGGCTCCTTGAGCAATGAGTGTACTTTGTGATGCGTGTACTGTGTATGGTCAAGCTTGGTCAGTGGGCCTCACTGTGGGTGTTGTGTTCACTCTGAGAACCGTGGTTCATGTGTATAGCGTGCAGTTATGTTCTCGGTGTGATGTGCTGTGCGTTGAGGGAC
Organism: Manis javanica; assembly: GCF_040802235.1. Classification (NCBI taxonomy): domain Eukaryota; kingdom Metazoa; phylum Chordata; class Mammalia; order Pholidota; family Manidae; genus Manis; species Manis javanica. The sequence continues at coordinate 309,709 of NW_027332184.1, read as the reverse complement.
TTCTGCATTCAAGTGCACAGAAGGTAGCCTCTCATGCTTGTCCGTTTTCGCCACAGGTTTGTAATCCTCCAGGAGGGCGTTGTTTCCTGAGGGTGCAAAGAGCCACGTCATCCCTTTAATAGCAAGGCCCTGACGATGCCTTTGTAGTAATCTGTCAGAAACTGCTGCGGGAGAGCCTTGTGCCAAACTCTGCTGGGGAAACAATCCACCGTGCACTGAGGAGACCCTCCCTGAGAGAATACTAGGCTGCTTTCGCCTTGCATGCAACTTGCTCCTACGTGATAAGGAAAACAGTAAACATTGCAGTAGAAGGCGGTCTTCTCTGTACGCCCTCTGTCTCAGAGACCTAAGTGAGCCGCGAATAGGCCTTCGCACTAGCCACACAGGAAGCTGCAGAACAAGATGCTTTGAAATGACAGCAGTGGAGGCAAGCCAGCTATGGATTCAGCTTATGTGAGTGAAAGAAACCAGTGCGGGATGGCCCATCCAAGGAATCATTGAAGCCGTGGCGGTGGAAGTTGAAACTGAGCTTGCAATGTGCTTTCCGTGTCTGTCGTGTGCGCGTGCACTCTAAGCGCCTGAGTGACGTCTGCTGCGCAGAGCTCTGTGTGTGCCGAGCGGCGTGCGCTCGCTTGGGTGGCCATTCGCGTGAGGCCTTGCTGAGGCAGCCTGGCTGTCAGAAAGTTGCCCGCATACAACGAATTCCGCTTGCAAAGTGCTTCCCGTGTCTGCCCTGTGTGCCTGCACTCTAAGCACCTGAGTGGAGTCTGCTGCGCAGAGCTCTGTGTGTGCCGAGCGGCGTGCGCTCGCTTGGGTGGCCATTCGCGTGAGGCCTTGCTGAGGCAGCCTGGCTGTCAGAAAGTTGCCCGCATACAACGAATTCCGCTTGCAATGTGCTTCCCGTGTCTGCCGTGTGTGCCTGCAATCTAAGCGCCTGAGTGGAGTCTGCTGCACAGAGCTCTGTCTGTGCTGAGCGGCGTGCGCTCGCTTGGGTGGCCATTCGCGCGAGGCCTTGCTGAGGAAGCCTGGCTGTCAGGAAAACGCCCGCATACAACGAATTTAGCTTGGCAGTGCAAAAAGTCGCTTTCGTCTGCTACTACGTGGCCGCTCCAGAGAGGCCCAGGTTGGTCTGTGTGGTATGTAAGCCGGTTTCCCATGCCACAGTCTGAGCTTTGAAAAGTAAGTGCCCATTGGCTTCAGTCCCCAACCATCATGTCAGCGAGAGGTGTGTGCAAGCTTCTGCAAAGCCTGGTGGCGGATGGGCCCTAAGCGTCAGGGCCGTTGTCCTGCAGAGAAGGATCTGAGGCTGTCTCAGTTCAAGGGATTTCCTGCTCAGCCATATCCAGACTGGCAGCTAAACACTGCTGTGTCAAGGCGAGCTTCTTATACACACTTCTACTCCCAGACACAGGGATACTGTGAAGAGGTCTTCCGCCCAGCCTCAGGGGAAGAGGCGGGGCAAGTTGCTTTCTGTACAACATTCATTGGAAGCAGGACGTTTGGAGGTTCTGTTCCACAGGCGAAAAGCAGGCAGCACTAGGAGAATCTGTCAAGGAAGCTCCTCTTTATGGCTAGCGAGGCTTAATTCAAACGTGCAATGGAAAATTGTTCTGGGGTAACTGAGCTCTAACTTCACGCTCTAACACTTGCAGCTACTTTCTCCTAACTCATACAGAGTGGAATCGCCAAATACAGAGTAGAATTCTGTTGCGGTACGCTGTGTTCTTGTGTGCTTGGCGATGTATTGCCGACGGCCTGCGGGACCTGCTTGTCTTCTGTGTTGTGTGTTGTCCGTGCTGTGTGTATCTTGTATGTAGTATGTGCGGTATGTGTTCCTCACTGCTTGCTGAGTGCACAGTTCTGTGTATTTTTCACTGTGCTGTGTGTTATGTGAGATGTTGGTATTTGTGAGTGGTGTGTGTTGAGTGGTTCTTCGTGCATTGTACATTTCGCCTTTTTTGATGAGTTCTCTGTTGGCGGTTGCATATGTTGTGCGTTTGGTGTGTGGCTTCCCGTCTAATGTTTAGTGTGAAATGTGTGTCTGGTCTTTCTGTTGTCTGCTGTGTTGTGTACTGTGTTGTGGGTTGTGCGAGTGCTGTCTTTCGGCTTTCCGTGTGTTGCATACTGGGTCGATGTTGGGTGGGCTGTGTAATTTGAGCACTGTGTGCAAAGTTGAGTTTGCCTTGTGTCGGACGTGTTGTGTGCATGTGCATGTTGTGTGTGTGTGTTTGTGCGTTTTCGTTCGTGCTGTCTGCGTGTGGGTCTGCGTGTGCGCAGTATTGTATGCTTGTGGTTGTGCGTGTTGTGTGTAGTGCGTTCTATGTGTGTTGCATGTGTTTTCGTCAGTTGCGTGTGTGCACTTGTAGGTGCTGTGTCAGTTTTGTGTGTGTGAGATTGTGATTTGTGTGCTGTTGTGTTAGAGAGGCTGTGTGTGTGTGTTTGGCTGTTTGAGTTATGCACATGATGTGAGATGTGTTGACTGTGTGTGGTTGTGCTTGTTTTGTACGTCTCTTGTGCGCAGTCTGCGGTCTGTGCAGTGTTTATCGCGCGTATTGTGAGCAGTAGCTATGTGCCTGCCTTTCAAGGGTGTGGTGTGTTTATGGTGTCTGTTGTGTGGCGTGTTTCTGTGTTGTGTGTGTGTGCACTGCGTTGTGCTCCTGTGTGAGGATGTATGTGTGGTGTGTCTGTGCGTGATTGTGTGTGTAGTGCGTAGTGTGTGAAATGGGTGCTACTTGTCTTCTTGGTTGGTTATATGTGTTTTGCCCATGGATTTGGGAGTGTCGTGTGTGTTAGGAGTTGTGGTACTTTCTGTGTGTGTCGTGTGCTGTGTTGTTCTGTGATTTGTGTTTGTGCTGTGTGTGTCCTACTCTGTGTGTTCTGTGGTCTGTGTGTTTTGCAAGTTGAGTGAGATATTGCGTGTTATGACCGATATCTTGTGTATATGTTGTGTGTTTGGCATTGTGCATTCTGTGAGGCTCTGTGTGCTGTATGTTTTATGTGTGTTTGGAGTGATGTGTGCACTGTGTGAAATGTGTGTTGCATAAATTCGGTGTTCTTTCTGTGGTGGTTTGTGTGTGTTTTGCATGGGGGTTGCTATGTGTGTGGTTGTGTTTGACAGGTTGTGTGCGTGGTTGGCTCCTTGAGCAATGAGTGTACTTTGTGATGCGTGTACTGTGTATGGTCAAGCTTGGTCAGTGGGCCTCACTGTGGGTGTTGTGTTCACTCTGAGAACCGTGGTTCATGTGTATAGCGTGCAGTTATGTTCTCGGTGTGATGTGCTGTGCGTTGAGGGACTTCTGCATTCAAGTGCACAGAAGGTAGCCTCTCATGCTTGTCCGTTTTCGCCACAGGTTTGTAATCCTCCAGGAGGGCGTTGTTTCCTGAGGGTGCAAAGAGCCACGTCATCCCTTTAATAGCAAGGCCCTGACGATGCCTTTGTAGTAATCTGTCAGAAACTGCTGCGGGAGAGCCTTGTGCCAAACTCTGCTGGGGAAACAATCCACCGTGCACTGAGGAGACCCTCCCTGAGAGAATACTAGGCTGCTTTCGCCTTGCATGCAACTTGCTCCTACGTGATAAGGAAAACAGTAAACATTGCAGTAGAAGGCGGTCTTCTCTGTACGCCCTCTGTCTCAGAGACCTAAGTGAGCCGCGAATAGGCCTTCGCACTAGCCACACAGGAAGCTGCAGAACAAGATGCTTTGAAATGACAGCAGTGGAGGCAAGCCAGCTATGGATTCAGCTTATGTGAGTGAAAGAAACCAGTGCGGGATGGCCCATCCAAGGAATCATTGAAGCCGTGGCGGTGGAAGTTGAAACTGAGCTTGCAATGTGCTTTCCGTGTCTGTCGTGTGCGCGTGCACTCTAAGCGCCTGAGTGACGTCTGCTGCGCAGAGCTCTGTGTGTGCCGAGCGGCGTGCGCTCGCTTGGGTGGCCATTCGCGCGAGGCCTTGCTGAGGAAGCCTGGCTGTCAGGAAAACGCCCGCATACAACGAATTTAGCTTGGCAGTACAAAAAGTCGCTTTCGTCTGCTACTACGTGGCCGCTCCAGAGAGGCCCAGGTTGGTCTGTGTGGTATGTAAGCCGGTTTCCCATGCCACAGTCTGAGCTTTGAAAACTAAGTGCCCATTGGCTTCAGTCCCCAACCATCATGTCAGCGAGAGGTGTGTGCAAGCTTCTGCAAAGCCTGGTGGCGGATGGGCCCTAAGCGTCAGGGCCGTTGTCCTGCAGAGAAGGATCTGAGGCTGTCTCAGTTCAAGGGATTTCCTGCTCAGCCATATCCAGACTGGCAGCTAAACACTGCTGTGTCAAGGCGAGCTTCTTATACACACTTCTACTCCCAGACACAGGGATACTGTGAAGAGGTCTTCCGCCCAGCCTCAGGGGAAGAGGCGGGGCAAGTTGCTTTCTGTACAGCATTCATTGGAAGCAGGACGTTTGGAGGTTCTGTTCCACAGGCGAAAAGCAGGCAGCACTAGGAGAATCTGTCAAGGAAGCTCCTCTTTATGGCTAGCGAGGCTTAATTCAAACGTGCAATGGAAAATTGTTCTGGGGTAACTGAGCTCTAACTTCACGCTCTAACACTTGCAGCTACTTTCTCCTAACTCATACAGAGTGGAATCGCCAAATACAGAGTAGAATTCTGTTGCGGTACGCTGTGTTCTTGTGTGCTTGGCGATGTATTGCCGACGGCCTGCGGGACCTGCTTGTCTTCTGTGTTGTGTGTTGTCCGTGCTGTGTGTATCTTGTATGTAGTATGTGCGGTATGTGTTCCTCACTGCTTGCTGAGTGCACAGTTCTGTGTATTTTTCACTGTGCTGTGTGTTATGTGAGATGTTGGTATTTGTGAGTGGTGTGTGTTGAGTGGTTCTTCGTGCATTGTACATTTCGCCTTTTTTGATGAGTTCTCTGTTGGCGGTTGCATATGTTGTGCGTTTCGTGTGTGGCTTCCCGTCTAATGTTTAGTGTGAAATGTGTGTCTGGTCTTTCTGTTGTCTGCTGTGTTGTGTACTGTGTTCTGGGTTGTGCGAGTGATGTCTTTCGGCTTTCCGTGTGTTGCATACTGGGTCGATGTTGGGTGGGCTGTGTAATTTGAGCACTGTGTGCAAAGTTGAGTTTGCCTTGTGTCGGACGTGTTGTGTGCATGTGCATGTTGTGTGTGTGTGTTTGTTCGTTTTCGTTCGTGCTGTCTGCGTGTGGGTCTGCGTGTGCGCAGTATTGTATGCTTGTGGTTGTGCGTGTTGTGTGTAGTGCGTTCTATGTGTGTTGCATGTGTTTTCGTCAGTTGCGTGTGTGCACTTGTAGGTGCTGTGTCAGTTTTGTGTGTGTGAGATTGTGATTTGTGTGCTGTTGTGTTAGAGAGGCTGTGTGTGTGTGTTTGGCTGTTTGAGTTATGCACATGATGTGAGATGTGTTGATTGTGTGTGGTTGTGCTTGTTTTGTACGTCTCTTGTGCGCAGTCTGCGGTCTGTGCAGTGTTTATCGCGCGTATTGTGAGCAGTAGCTATGTGCCTGCCTTTCAAGGGTGTGGTGTGTTTATGGTGTCTGTTGTGTGGCGTGTTTCTGTGTTGTGTGTGTGTGCACTGCGTTGTGCTCCTGTGTGAGGATGTATGTGTGGTGTGTCTGTGCGTGATTGTGTGTGTAGTGCGTAGTGTGTGAAATGGGTGCTACTTGTCTTCTTGGTTGGTTATATGTGTTTTGCCCATGGATTTGGGAGTGTCGTGTGTGTTAGGAGTTGTGGTACTTTCTGTGTGTGTCGTGTGCTGTGTTGTTCTGTGATTTGTGTTTGTGCTGTGTGTGTCCTACTCTGTGTGTTCTGTGGTCTGTGTGTTTTGCAAGTTGAGTGAGATATTGCGTGTTATGACCGATATCTTGTGTATATGTTGTGTGTTTGGCATTGTGCATTCTGTGAGGCTCTGTGTGCTGTATGTTTTATGTGTGTTTGGAGTGATGTGTGCACTGTGTGAAATGTGTGTTGCATAAATTCGGTGTTCTTTCTGTGGTGGTTTGTGTGTGTTTTGCATGGGGGTTGCTATGTGTGTGGTTGTGTTTGACAGGTTGTGTGCGTGGTTGGCTCCTTGAGCAATGAGTGTACTTTGTGATGCGTGTACTGTGTATGGTCAAGCTTGGTCAGTGGGCCTCACTGTGGGTGTTGTGTTCACTCTGAGAACCGTGGTTCATGTGTATAGCGTGCAGTTATGTTCTCGGTGTGATGTGCTGTGCGTTGAGGGACTTCTGCATTCAAGTGCACAGAAGGTAGCCTCTCATGCTTGTCCGTTTTCGCCACAGGTTTGTAATCCTCCAGGAGGGCGTTGTTTCCTGAGGGTGCAAAGAGCCACGTCATCCCTTTAATAGCAAGGCCCTGACGATGCCTTTGTAGTAATCTGTCAGAAACTGCTGCGGGAGAGCCTTGTGCCAAACTCTGCTGGGGAAACAATCCACCGTGCACTGAGGAGACCCTCCCTGAGAGAATACTAGGCTGCTTTCGCCTTGCATGCAACTTGCTCCTACGTGATAAGGAAAACAGTAAACATTGCAGTAGAAGGCGGTCTTCTCTGTACGCCCTCTGTCTCAGAGACCTAAGTGAGCCGCGAATAGGCCTTCGCACTAGCCACACAGGAAGCTGCAGAACAAGATGCTTTGAAATGACAGCAGTGGAGGCAAGCCAGCTATGGATTCAGCTTATGTGAGTGAAAGAAACCAGTGCGGGATGGCCCATCCAAGGAATCATTGAAGCCGTGGCGGTGGAAGTTGAAACTGAGCTTGCAATGTGCTTTCCGTGTCTGTCGTGTGCGCGTGCACTCTAAGCGCCTGAGTGACGTCTGCTGCGCAGAGCTCTGTGTGTGCCGAGCGGCGTGCGCTCGCTTGGGTGGCCATTCGCGTGAGGCCTTGCTGAGGCAGCCTGGCTGTCAGAAAGTTGCCCGCATACAACGAATTCCGCTTGCAAAGTGCTTCCCGTGTCTGCCCTGTGTGCCTGCACTCTAAGCACCTGAGTGGAGTCTGCTGCGCAGAGCTCTGTGTGTGCCGAGCGGCGTGCGCTCGCTTGGGTGGCCATTCGCGTGAGGCCTTGCTGAGGCAGCCTGGCTGTCAGAAAGTTGCCCGCATACAACGAATTCCGCTTGCAATGTGCTTCCCGTGTCTGCCGTGTGTGCCTGCACTCTAAGCGCCTGAGTGGAGTCTGCTGCACAGAGCTCTGTCTGTGCTGAGCGGCGTGCGCTCGCTTGGGTGGCCATTCGCGCGAGGCCTTGCTGAGGAAGCCTGGCTGTCAGGAAAACGCCCGCATACAACGAATTTAGCTTGGCAGTGCAAAAAGTCGCTTTCGTCTGCTACTACGTGGCCGCTCCAGAGAGGCCCAGGTTGGTCTGTGTGGTATGTAAGCCGGTTTCCCATGCCACAGTCTGAGCTTTGAAAACTAAGTGCCCATTGGCTTCAGTCCCCAACCATCATGTCAGCGAGAGGTGTGTGCAAGCTTCTGCAAAGCCTGGTGGCGGATGGGCCCTAAGCGTCAGGGCCGTTGTCCTGCAGAGAAGGATCTGAGGCTGTCTCAGTTCAAGGGATTTCCTGCTCAGCCATATCCAGACTGGCAGCTAAACACTGCTGTGTCAAGGCGAGCTTCTTATACACACTTCTACTCCCAGACACAGGGATACTGTGAAGAGGTCTTCCGCCCAGCCTCAGGGGAAGAGGCGGGGCAAGTTGCTTTCTGTACAGCATTCATTGGAAGCAGGACGTTTGGAGGTTCTGTTCCACAGGCGAAAAGCAGGCAGCACTAGGAGAATCTGTCAAGGAAGCTCCTCTTTATGGCTAGCGAGGCTTAATTCAAACGTGCAATGGAAAATTGTTCTGGGGTAACTGAGCTCTAACTTCACGCTCTAACACTTGCAGCTACTTTCTCCTAACTCATACAGAGTGGAATCGCCAAATACAGAGTAGAATTCTGTTGCGGTACGCTGTGTTCTTGTGTGCTTGGCGATGTATTGCCGACGGCCTGCGGGACCTGCTTGTCTTCTGTGTTGTGTGTTGTCCGTGCTGTGTGTATCTTGTATGTAGTATGTGCGGTATGTGTTCCTCACTGCTTGCTGAGTGCACAGTTCTGTGTATTTTTCACTGTGCTGTGTGTTATGTGAGATGTTGGTATTTGTGAGTGGTGTGTGTTGAGTGGTTCTTCGTGCATTGTACATTTCGCCTTTTTTGATGAGTTCTCTGTTGGCGGTTGCATATGTTGTGCGTTTGGTGTGTGGCTTCCCGTCTAATGTTTAGTGTGAAATGTGTGTCTGGTCTTTCTGTTGTCTGCTGTGTTGTGTACTGTGTTGTGGGTTGTGCGAGTGCTGTCTTTCGGCTTTCCGTGTGTTGCATACTGGGTCGATGTTGGGTGGGCTGTGTAATTTGAGCACTGTGTGCAAAGTTGAGTTTGCCTTGTGTCGGACGTGTTGTGTGCATGTGCATGTTGTGTGTGTGTGTTTGTGCGTTTTCGTTCGTGCTGTCTGCGTGTGGGTCTGCGTGTGCGCAGTATTGTATGCTTGTGGTTGTGCGTGTTGTGTGTAGTGCGTTCTATGTGTGTTGCATGTGTTTTCGTCAGTTGCGTGTGTGCACTTGTAGGTGCTGTGTCAGTTTTGTGTGTGTGAGATTGTGATTTGTGTGCTGTTGTGTTAGAGAGGCTGTGTGTGTGTGTTTGGCTGTTTGAGTTATGCACATGATGTGAGATGTGTTGACTGTGTGTGGTTGTGCTTGTTTTGTACGTCTCTTGTGCGCAGTCTGCGGTCTGTGCAGTGTTTATCGCGCGTATTGTGAGCAGTAGCTATGTGCCTGCCTTTCAAGGGTGTGGTGTGTTTATGGTGTCTGTTGTGTGGCGTGTTTCTGTGTTGTGTGTGTGTGCACTGCGTTGTGCTCCTGTGTGAGGATGTATGTGTGGTGTGTCTGTGCGTGATTGTGTGTGTAGTGCGTAGTGTGTGAAATGGGTGCTACTTGTCTTCTTGGTTGGTTATATGTGTTTTGCCCATGGATTTGGGAGTGTCGTGTGTGTTAGGAGTTGTGGTACTTTCTGTGTGTGTCGTGTGCTGTGTTGTTCTGTGATTTGTGTTTGTGCTGTGTGTGTCCTACTCTGTGTGTTCTGTGGTCTGTGTGTTTTGCAAGTTGAGTGAGATATTGCGTGTTATGACCGATATCTTGTGTATATGTTGTGTGTTTGGCATTGTGCATTCTGTGAGGCTCTGTGTGCTGTATGTTTTATGTGTGTTTGGAGTGATGTGTGCACTGTGTGAAATGTGTGTTGCATAAATTCGGTGTTCTTTCTGTGGTGGTTTGTGTGTGTTTTGCATGGGGGTTGCTATGTGTGTGGTTGTGTTTGACAGGTTGTGTGCGTGGTTGGCTCCTTGAGCAATGAGTGTACTTTGTGATGCGTGTACTGTGTATGGTCAAGCTTGGTCAGTGGGCCTCACTGTGGGTGTTGTGTTCACTCTGAGAACCGTGGTTCATGTGTATAGCGTGCAGTTATGTTCTCGGTGTGATGTGCTGTGCGTTGAGGGACTTCTGCATTCAAGTGCACAGAAGGTAGCCTCTCATGCTTGTCCGTTTTCGCCACAGATTTGTAATCCTCCAGGAGGGCGTTGTTTCCTGAGGGTGCAAAGCGCCACGTCATCCCTTTAATAGCAAGACCCTGACGATACCTTTGTAGTAATCTGTCAGAAACTGCTGCGGGAGAGCCTTGTGC